>NW_013668616.1:69379-73339 GCF_000517525.1 Limulus polyphemus | reverse complement strand
TTTTTCATGAGTGTGTTGCCTTGGGTTAAACTCAACAAGCATTTTCAGAGCATCAATATCAATTCCAACATGTCAGCCCCTGCCATCACAGTTTTCAAGGCTAAAGTCAAATGAACGAAATTTGCTGAACCATCGTTAGCACTTATGAATGTTCAAAACATTTCCATAGACTTCTTTGACATTCTTTGTGGCTACAGAGATGTTGTTTCTCTTCTTGTATTCAAACAGCATTACATGCTGAATGTGTCTCTCATCATGTGCCATCAGGGATTAAAGTATACTAAACTTTACAAATTATATAGGCTACACTAACGTGATGTTTAGGCAGTTCAGTTAATTATTATATGTGACGTACATTTTTTGGGGGGTGGTTAATGAAGGTGTTCCAAAACATGACATTAATTTCTTGACGACCTAATACACTGATGAAAAATAACTAGAGTTAATGATATGGTAGACAAAATGAAAAATAAAGTACAAACATTTACCTTTAACAAACGTTTGATATTCACTTAAGAGGTTCTAGAGGTTATACATATGAAAACTATAAGATGAAGAAAAGTATTTTTATACTTAAAATGAAAATCACCTTACACTCGAAATATTTTAACAGCTTGAGTGCAAATAACTACTAAAGATAAATAAAAGATTTATTAGAAAGACATAACTAAAATAATGTCATTCTTTGTGTACACAATGCTTACACAACTTTAACAAAATCTTATGAGGTTTTTTGATGATCGCTCAGATTTATGTTTTTTGCATAAATGTTCTTTTCCAATTGAAGTGATACAATACATCAAATTACATCAGCCTGAGGTGAAAGAGTTAACAACCACTAAACTTTTTAAATACTTTTCTGCACATGTTGCAAAATGTTACTGAATTACATTCAAAGTTTAATTAAACCAATTTACTCTCAACATGTTTTAATGAAATTAGCATTATCAAATATATTATAATTCAAAGTTATATATTATCCAACTTATCATTCCTTTATTTTTAAAAAAAAACCTCTGAAACAAATAGTTAAAATTTCAATTTTTTTTATCATGTAACACATATGCAGTTGAAATATCTTAGATTTCATGGCTTACGTTTCTGTTCAGTTTTGTCTCAATACTTCTACAACAGTCTAGATGAGTTTCTACAAGTACAAGGTTGAAGTCTAAACTTTACTTTAATTTTACAGCAGCTAACATTCCAAGAAGGAACTTTTTCCTTTCTGGTAGATGCTACACACCCACATCCCAAAGTCATCTATTGCTAAGCGACAGTCTTTTCTTGACTTGAATGGCATGCTTATAACCATTGGAAACAGCAGGTTTCTTGCTTAATTTCTCCAGAGTAGAAGGAAACACAGCCAATAAATTATTTTTCAAATAACACGTGAACTGCCACTAAGTCCATAGTTGAGATCAGTGTCCCTAACACTTGACTATTTTTTCCCACCTTATACATGTTAGTTTGATAGTTAAATTGCATTTCGATTTTACTTTTGTATTTCAGTTAATCATGTATCATTATTATTTGCATTTTAAAATTCCTATTACATTTAGGTTTTGCTTTTATATTTCAGTTAATTATGTATAATTTGTATTTTAAAATTCATATTTGAAGGATTTAATGATTATTTAAGTTTTTCTATTCATCACTTATAAAAATAGGCAAGTGCAAACATTTTGCTGTAGGCTAAAGCAATTCTGTCGGTCATAATGTTATATGGGCACCAGCTGACATTTTGACATAAATAATAAAAAATAAAGAATTGGAAAGGAAAATAAACATTAAAAATAAATTATAAGTGAAAAAGTAAAATGTAAAATTACACATATGACCCAAAGTAGATATTTTAAGTTTATTCAACAAAGAGATAAAAGGTAATTACATATTTCCATTTCTTAATTTTAAACATTTCCTTGCACTGTACTTTGGTGATAATATACTAGAATTAGTGATATAGTGAAGAAAATGGAAAATAAAATGTAAACATTTACCTCAAAATAACATTTAATATTCATTTAACTCTCTCAACACAGGCTTGGTCAATTTGACCAACCTTGTGACCTCTTTGTAGTCATTTAAAGTTTTTGTAGATTTAATACTTATAACTCTCAATAAAGTGTGTATATCTTCACAAAATTTGGCAGTCTTTTAGCATTACAAGTCTTTCACACATAAAAAATCATACTTTTTAGTGAAGTACTTTTAATAAAATAAAATAAAGATTTGTCCATGAATATATTGAGTAGGAAGATTCTTGTCAAATTTCAAACAATTTCATCCATTAGCTTTTTTTGTTGTTTTTTTGAATGAAATATAATGATAGCAATATTACATAGTGTTTCACCTCTAGTTTGAGAAATATCTTGTCCTAACCTAATACTGGTTTACATATATAATAGAAATGATATTATCAAATATAATTGGCACAGATGAAAAGGTTTTTTACTATTCACCACACTTGCTGATTAGTTTGGTTCTGATTTGGTGCAGACCAGTTATTCATATGGTAATATTAGTAAGATAATTTTAGGAAATGCTAGTTTGCTGCAGTGATAGAAAATCACAAAATTAATGTTTACAAAGAAAGCTTTAACACTATTTTTAATATTGAAATTTTTTCTTAATACATGAAGTTTTGATATATTTGACACATATGAGTATATTATTTTCCAAATCACACTTTCACTGGTCATAATTATAAATTTACAAAAGGAAATTTAATCTAATTGTGAACTTAAAAAATTGGTTAATTTTAATTTACCAATTAATCATTATGTGAACTCACTTCATCCGCAGGTTGAAGTCTGATAGACTGCATCCGAACCAACACATCGTAGGCTGTCCGAAGGGTTTTTGCCTTAATAGCTTGAGAACACTTAGTATAAGCAGGAAGATGGATGAACCACAGACTATAACAATTACTGACCAGACATCTATAAGTAAAAATAAATGCTGAATTGTTACACAATGATGTACGGCAGCCACTAGACGATGTCTAGCAATAAAAAGTAAACAAATCATTTTACACTTGAAGTATCTGAAGCATACACTTAACATTAATGTAATAACAAAAATACTTTTGTAAAGCTAAAGTCAGAAAATCAAAATAAACTTCAACATATATGGACATCTGAAAAACACTTTGGTTTATTGAGATGAAAATGAAATATATATAAAAATTAATGTCATTTCCAATGTGTAAACTGGAATGGATGTGTATTATGTGTATCATTTTTGTAGTCACTACTTAACAAGGTGTAAAATAATAAAGACTTTATAGCATGATAATAAACAATCCACACTTTACTTTACTGCGCATGGCACAAGGTTTTAGTGTCTTACATTCAAAATTTTATTAAACTACTTTTTGTTTATGTTATACCAATTAGAATAGCATCAAATCTTAGCTAATAATCATTTTTTAATAGTATACAAGTTTTAAGTTCTTAATTCTACAAGGCAATATTTAAAAAAATCCTGAATTTCCACTAGTGTGACCCACGTGACACATTTTCTCTTATCATGTCATAATCTCCATTTTATCCATCACTCCTCGAAAATGTACAAAATGAAATGTAAAATAGTCTCTATAAAATCACTATTGCTCAAACAAACCATAATTTTTATAGCCTTCAATTTTGTTTGGTTACAGAACTATCAAATAGAAAATCAGATCCCTCCTGCCACACCCACTTGTCACATCCTCTCTTTCAGGATTTGTTGATAGCTCTCTCTCACGTTTCATTATATATTACCTATAACCAACAGAAAGTCAAGGTTTTCATCTATCAAATGACGTATTGTATAATGTTGTATTCTGAACACAATGACCAGCTTGGATGAATTTATAATGGCTCTTATGGCATTGTTAGAAAGCCAGGAAAATTTTGAGAAGTTAATGAATTTGTCTACTTTTTGCATGTTATTAGTTTATATTCTTTGGTGCATTATTTA
>NW_013668616.1:46088-68776 GCF_000517525.1 Limulus polyphemus | reverse complement strand
ATAGGAAGAAAAGTATTTTTAATTTTAACTTTGCACACGACTATTCAAAACAAATACTCAATATATTAATGAACAAATCTTTATTCTATTTTATTAAAAATACTTCACTAAGAAATGTGAGTTTATGTATGTGAAAGACTTGTAATATTAACTGAAAAACTGCCAAATTTTTAGAAGATATACTAACTATATTGAGAGTTATAAGTATTAAATCTACAAAGGCTTTAGATGAGTACAAAAAGGTCACGTGGTCGGTCAAATTGACCAAGCCTGTATTGAAAGTGTTAATGGTATATTTTGCCATTCTTAATAAAATTTTTTTAGAAATGTTTAGATCACATTTGTATTGAACTGAATCAAATGGACAATCCCTCCATAAAAATACTAGCTAAAGGCTTGAGGTAATGTTCCATTTCTTTAAGGTTTACTTGACAATTTAATAAGACTTTTTATGAAAATCAGTAAAGTTTTTTAAGAATTTTAACTGATATCCACAAAAATTACAAATTTAGACTACACAGAAGATAAAACGGCTTTTAGTGTTCCTATACCACTTTTGACCAGCAAAATTTTTTTCACTTCTTAACATAGCATTTACAAGTCCTTTACAGACAGAAACAGCTTCAAGAATTCAACATTGCTTAAGAATTAAGACCTAACTTCATTACCCAACTAATTTTTGTAGTTTCCTCTTTATCCTACAAAAAAAAGTTTAAAATGTTTTAACATGTTCTTAAGAAAAACTTGGTTTAAAAAATACTTGTCCATATCAGTACTGAAAGAACAGTATGTAAGAAAGTTTTTATCAGGTTCAAGCATAATTTTATTATGCACTTTAAAAAATTACTCACTTGGCCCACAATACTGGATTTTCAGCTTGCTTCTTAGCAATCTAAAATAAAATGTAACAAATTAAGAACAAATATCTGATCATTTAATTTTAGGGTTAGTGTTCTTACTTTAACAATCACATTTGTTTTCTTCCTTTGGCATAATAAGATACATAATTCTAAAAACAATATTTTACATCTTAGAAATAAAAGTTTCTTTTCAAAATTTCTTAGTGTTATACAGTATAAACATACCACTTATACAAATGCATCTAGTGTGCAATCAAAATCACCAAAATAAACAAATGGATAGATACTCACTTCAATTTTTTGTACTTTTTTTTTGAAAGCACATTCATTATTATTAAAAAAAATTGGATAATTACATGATCTGTTCTTTAGGTCAACATTTGTTAAATATTAAAATTCATATATATTATGGTATGGATAAAAAAAAGCCTCACATCTAATTGGTAATAGGTACATAGCAAAAAGTTATTTAGTGCAATAAAAAAAAGTAATTATAAAAGACATCCGATAAACATCCACTACTTTCTTCTGTGAAGTTTCATTTAAAACTAATTCTGTCCATTCCTACATACGCAGTGCTACCACCTGCCTGGTATGTTACACATTCCTGTAATAAGTTTAAAAACACCTGAAATATAGATTTTATTGAACATTTTATTTGCCTATGCTTGTTATTTTCTGTTTCTAATTATCTTTAATGAATAAAGTATTAAAGCACACAATGCAAACCAAAACAGGGCTCAAGTTTAAGAACATTTCCAGGTTGTCCTTCACACAACCTGACCTGTATCAGAGGTTGTCTGGGAGGCTGTATTTGTTGTTCAAAAAAAATAAAAAAATAAATACACAGTCCCTCAAAAAATATCCAATTACGATAATATTGATGTTTTTATATCTATTTATTTCCAAAAAGTACAATTAATGTTTACTTGGCAATTTTGCATCGTTATTCAACGATTTTTTGACACCTTATTTCCTGAGAAGTTTTGTTACACTGGGAAAAATAAGCCCACACCATGCTAATATTACATAGTATCTTAAGGAAACAAACAGTCAATAACCTGTAAAACTTTTAAACTGAACAGCAAACTTGGTCTGCCCATAAATACAGCCTGTAGTATGATTAGACTTGCATCAGAACTCTCACACATACTACTATACCATAATACGTACACAATGTCTGAGCGGTGCACATGTACACATACATACCGCTAATATGTATTGTTGTTCATACTCATAGTTTGTATTGACTTGAAGAGAGGCAAACTGATCAAAATTTTCATAAAATTTTGTTTGCAGTTATCACTATTATGCTCTGCTTAATTCGTGTATTCTCCTGCTTTCCTAGTCTCGATTGGTCTTGTATGTCTAACATTAGCCTTAGGCCAATACGTGCATAATCGAAAGGGGGGGGGGTCAGTGTTTCAACTGTGATGATTAACGATGAAATTCTGAATTTCATTTTGTAAATTTGATCATTTTAATTCTGAAAGTTCATCAGTGAGAAGCTGAGACAGCCATTGTCGTAAGCATCTATACTAAAAATTAATCTCCCTAAATATTATTGTTATTGGCATTCATTTTCGTTGCAAATTCCCCACCACCCATATATATGCATAAAAACATTGCACAATACAATGTCTGATAATAATAGTTTCATTACTGATTAAGTATGTATACATATATATATATATATATATTACAATTTTTTTACATTGGTTAAATGTTGATTTAAATATTATAAATTTTTTACCATTAAAACTTGTGTACTTGAGGATGATCGCACCAGTGATTGAAACTTCGTACTTGTTTTAAATATAAATCTTACTTACTAAAAAATGCTGTAACTTGTAAAAAAAAAAAAAAAAATGTATGATAATGTAACTAACTGAGCTGTATAGACTGTACTGTGTTACCACACACAGCCATTTACACTCAGTTGTACTCCATACAAAATTTACATGCAGCTTGTCCATGATAGAAAGTTGAGTCACTAAAACTTTTTCAGCCCCTCTTGTACAAAGTACTATCTTTTTCACCAAAAAATGGCCCAAAAGATATTTTTGTGATGGTTCAAATTTTCAAGTTTGTAGTTAAAGAATTCTCCAATGATTCTGATCAAGGATCGTAGTGAACATTATGTGTGTAGTATGGGCATGGATAAGTGTACAGTAGACTACGATGCTATTATGAGTAAGGATCTGTTCGAGGGTGCTAGTCATCCGTCGGACAACACAAGTCTTTAAATTGGTCATCCAAGGAAATTTTTACTCCTCTTGGACATCCATTAAAATCGAGCTCTGCAAAAGTGAAACACTTTTACTGGTCAGCTGCACTGACCACTGGCTATGCAAGGAAGAACTAAACAGATTTTACTAAGATGTAATATGCTTAAATAATTAAAATTTAGAACAAACTTTAATAAAAATCAGCATTTATAGAAGCCATAAAAAACTTTTCTCTGAAAAAACTTAATTTTTATGACATTTTTATTGGTCCTGAAACTACTGAAGTTTACTCCTGAATTTTGTCAATCTGTATAAAACATTTTCTCTAATATTCATACTTGGAAGTGTGTTCAAAATGCTATCGCTCAACTATAGTTGTTTAACTCTTAAACTTTTATTGAACCATACAGGTAAGAAGTATATAAATTTGAAGCATGCCTCTAAAATGTTTACCTCTGCTAAATATTTTTAACAAAACCCATAAATATATGACCTGCAGTTGTATCTAATGTTTTAGGTTATACCTTTATTAGAGACATATCTTAAATTCAATAAATCTTCAATAAAAATAGAATAAAAAAAGGTGAGTCTGTTATTAATATAAATAGCAGTTTGACCACTACTTTGTTGTATTCCAACCATCCTATAAATTCTGATCTTTGGCAAAATACCTCATAAACAATGGATATAGCAGACATAGTGTGTTTGACATATTATTAAATTCATCTTTACATTCACTCAGAAATTATTATAATTACTTAATAAATTAAACATCCAGACTTATTTATACATATTTTTACAAAACATTGTCACTGGAAATCACAGAACAAATTGAAACTGACATAAAATACTTTTAAGTCTAATATAAAGTAAACAACTTTCTTCATAATATTCAAAATAAGGACAAAATAGATATCAAAACCACAAAAGTACCCTGCTGGCTGTTCGGATTTCCTGTTTGGTTCTTCTTGCCATAGGACTACTAGGCTGAACACCTAAGGTGTTTCCAACACGGAAGAAAGATTTAACTGGGTGTGTGTGGAAAAGTTGTGGATTTAAAGTTCCAAATTCTTGATAGCTAAATTCTGTACCATTTGGAAGACCAACAGGCTCGGGAGAAGCTATAAACACAGTCCTGTCACTCTGTTGATGTTCATCTGACTCCAGAAGTCGCTGCTGATCTGAAAGTTCACCAGCTAGGTCTACTCTGTCTGTACATTCATCAAAAAATGCTAAACTGACATTTTTGTCAGACACAAATGACCGCTCTTCAATAAATCTTATAAACATCTGAGTTTTGGTCATCAAATTGTAAAATCTATGATGTGTTTTGTCCCTGCTCTTCAAAAAACCTGCAGAATAAAAGAGTATTCAAACTGATTTATAATACACATTACTAAATCCCAAATTCTTTATGGGGTTAATCAAGACCTAAAAGACCAATACTACAACATGTAAATGTTTGAATGAATAATGCAAAATATCAATATCAAGGATAAATGAACAGTTTCATGTTACAATTTGAAGTCATTCTAGAAAGAAGAAAAAGGTAACTTGGATTTATTTTGTTTGTTTTTTTTGGTGGTTATTACCAACCTTGTATAGAGTTAAGTGTAGAAAATAACAGATAAAATATAAAGTTTTACTGAAAACTAACATTTGAAATGTATTTAGGAGGTTTTAGAGATTATGTAAATGAAATTTAAGATTTTTGAGATGAAGAAAAGTATTTTTTAATGAAAATCACTTTGTACTCAAGACTAGTAAAAGAAAAGACTCAATATATTAATGGACAAATCTTTGTTTAGCTTATTAAAAATACTTCACTAAAAATCTGATTTTTTGTATGTGAAACACTTACAACGTTTACTGAAAGTCTGCCAAATTTTGTAAAGATATACTTAATATATCAAAAGTTAGTAGTATCAAAACTATAACAACTTTAAATGATTACAAATTGGTTGATTAAATCGATCGAGCCTGTGTGGAGAGAGTGAACGTAAAAATACATGCCAAAATTACCGGGTAACTAAAGGCATAAAAATTGCAATCATTCTGACAAAATTTTTAAGCTATTTTAGTTTAGCAATGTACAAATAACAGCACCAAACAAACCTTGTCCATCAAAAAGAGAGCTTGGATCTGTTGCTCCAACAGTTGGAGCACAGGGAATAGGAAGAAGATATGATCGGAACCCTTTCAAAATAGCTGCCATAAAGCGAAGAAAAGCCTCCTGAATTTCTAGTTCCAGCTGATGCTACAGATAAAAAATCAATAATTAAAAAATCTTATTGATAAATGTTTATGAGCATATCCAGTTAGTTTCAGTTTCATATATACACAATCAAAAATTGTCAAACACACTCTTATTTCTAATCACGACACTTTTAAGAAGTAAAATCACAAATAAGTCACCACAATTTAGTTTTAAACACTAGCTTTCCTATGTACAAAAACTAAATAATTAGTTCTCTTTTAAACACACATGAATGTAAAATATTTTTTCATCAGTTGCCAGTAAGTCCCATATAATTTCTCTTTGTTCAGTTCTTCTTTAGAATTTAAAGCAATTTTTATACTCCAACTGTGAGTTAAAAACAATAAACTGTACATGCTTTAAACTATTAAACTTTTCTGCCCTTGTTTTTCCTCTAATGAAAACATATTAAGATGAAATTGTCTAGAACAATTATCTATAGATAATCAAAATATCAACAAAGACTGTAAAAGTACAAGGATTAAATCCTAATCTGGCTCTGTACCACATCCAGTTTAAGGCTATATTACAAAGTTCACATCTACATAGCTGCACTAATGTTAAAATTAATGCTTTATTAAAAATGTAGCTTTGAAAAAAAATGTTTACGTTTTAAAACATACACAACATTGCAAACACAGCTGACTGTCTGATAAATGACGACAGGAATATTCATTCACACAGTCACATAACATGTGGGATCCCAGAGCCACTGGCTGAAATTCTTTTTTCTAATAACTTGTAGTACATATATTTTTTCACAACTTGGATTACAAGTTATTTTTCCTGAAATACTTAGGAATAAAATTATACTGGTAGCTTATACGACACAATACAAAAATGGTATGAATGAAATCCTATTCTGATAAATTTTGAGTTTTGATGACATTTCATGTTTGAAATTAAGGATGAAAAGGTGTTCGAATACCATAGTTATAATGGATGTCTTAATACGAATTTTTTGAGCTCAAGAAACACATTTCCTATCATTTTTAAATTACAAAAAATATATCTTAATGAGCTAATTAGCACTTTTTGCAGCTGCAAGAAATAAGACAGATATGAAATCCAGTCCCAAAAGTTCCTAACAGGGTAAGTGAAATCCCCCCCCCCTAAAAAACTAAATTATTATCCCCTGGTGATAAATTACAATTATATTGTATGTTACTCGATCCTAAAGTACAATATTATTTATGACTAATATCAAACAGGTTTACTGGTGACTTTAGTTTCTACACTGAAGATAACTACACAAAAATATTGTGTGTTATCCCTATATTTCATTCTTACTAACAGATATTTGGTTTAAAAATAAATGTTATTTGCATGAGAAAAATTATCTAAAAAAAGGGTGAGCTGAAAAAGGAAAAGTGCTAAGTTAATGAGCTGATCAAAAAAACTACAGTAAGTTCAGTGGAACTAAGTGCATGGGGAAACTAGTCAATAAGATGAGTTCATGTGTATGGGTAAAATAACTGTAAATAGCTGATTTAAGAAAAATAATTTTGTTTTACACACAAGGCAAAGTGCAAAGAAGAAAAATAACCTTTTAACAGGATGAATTAGGTGTATGGGTAAAAAAAAATTAATATTAAAACTACATGTTGTCTTTGGATACTGTATAGGGAACTATAAAACTCTAAGCTAGGTGAATGAGGTTTGTTTTTGTTTATAGAAAAGTTACTAAACCTATCTGCCACTGTCCCTAACTTTGAACTGCCAACCACAGGGAATTGCTCATTCTCGGGATACTGTTTACCAATATAAAATTGGATTGATCATCACATTATAATACCCCCATGGCTAAAAGGGCACATATTTGGTGCTGAGTTTTAATACCACAAACCACAGATTGGTAGTTAAACATCCTAACCACATGGCCATGCCAGGTCAAGTGCATGAGGAAAACCTAAGCAAGAAGTTAAGTGCATTGGAAATTACACATAATTAACAAGTTAAAATATTAAAGCGTATAGGGAAAACTACCCAAGTAATAAGTTGAGATAACTGACGAGGAAAACACTTGAGTTAAAGGCACAGGAACAAGGTAACATTTACTTAAGAGTTTTTGTCACTTACAATTTACAAAACTATGGAGTTTTAACTGTCACAATGAGAAAAACAACAAATCAAGTTGTTCTGAAAACAAAAACAAAGAACAATGTCTTGATTAATTTGTATTAGAAACATGATTACTAACAAGAAATGTTATAAGTTGTAGCAGTTATACTAATTAAGGACAGTCCAAATATTAGAAACCAATGAATAAAGTATATATTACCATGTTTTGGCAAAATATAAGTATTGTAAAAAATTAAGCTTATAAAAAGACTCTTTGCTTTACTAACCAACATCTAAATACACCTCAAAGCTTGAAACTAAAGTAATACAAGTATAAACTTAATTCTTTATAAAAGACTCTTAGCTTTACTAACCAACATCTAAATACACCTCAAAGCTTGAAACTAAAGTAATACAAGTATAAACTTAATTCTTTATAAAAGACTCTTAGCTTTACTAACCAACATCTAAATACACCTCAAAGCTGGAAACTAAAGTAATACAAGTATAAACTTAATTCTTCATAGTGACAGAGCTAAACAATAATAAAAGATCACATATAAGTTTTTCTCTTGACTTCCTTCTGTACTAGTTTTTGCAGTGAGGTTGCTTAATTAAAAGAACAGACTTGCACATATAAACGATATAAAAAGAAAGAATTACAATGTAATTACAAAACAGAAGGAAACTAGTATGCAAGTTTAAAAACTTTGAAGCTCTATTTTTTTTTATAACTATGCTAAACAATCTGTATATGTAATGAATGGTCAATAAAGAAACAAAATAAATGATACGGTCTAAATGTAAATTAAATGAGTTAATGGGCAATCATTGTTTACAGTGTAAGTAACAAAGAAGTGTAATATATGTGCTTTCTAATTCTGTTACACTTTTAGTAACAATTGCACATGCTAGTCACAATACAGTTTTGTTCAACCAAGAGGCAACCACTATTATAGATAATATTAATATATTGTAATGCATGTACACAGTCTGCATTATGATCTTCAAACATATTCACTTTGTGAGGTAGAGTTCATTACTGACTAAAAGCTTAACAAGCTAACAAAACTGTCCTCTACAAAACACATAATTACTGAACCTCTATACTGAGAATTTCATCTCATGATATTAAACTTGAGTATCACATACAAGGATTTTGTCACAAGATTCCTAGTAGTTACTAATATGCTATGTCAAAAGGAGTTCATAGAATGTCACTAGCAGACAAGGATTTGCAATAAATCATATATATATTGCAAAACAATATCTGTATCCTGTAGTATTTCACATCACTGTTGTTTTTCTTTCAAACGCATATATTAACAGAACTGCAATTAAAGTATTGAACATCAACATAAAATAATATTGTTTGGCTCTAGATACATAAACAAAATGTTTAACACAGAAGCTAGGTATTGTAGTTTCAGGTTTTTATCATCAGTAAATCTGAGAATGCCACACAATAAACAACTATAAATTCACTAATAAATAACTTAAAAATTTTATTGAAAATCAGTTTTAGTTACCTCTATTTTCTTGATCTTGAAATCATGGTCTAAAGGGGTTGTCTTATATGAAGAACTTCCCTGTAAATTAGCTGCTGCTTTATGTGACCAACTCATTTTTCTCATTCTGTCATAAAGGACTTGAAGAGTGTTTCGAAGCACTCGAGCAGGTCTCTAACAAAATCATTCAATTATTACTTATATTATTAATGCTAAGAAAACATAAAAACTGATATTAGCAATAAAAGCAAATAAAGACTGATCTTTAATCTTTTGTGCTAAGAATTGAAATTCCTCTATATTCATATAAACATACATTAAGATGCGGAGAAATTTCAAGTTAAATTTCGAGAATACAACCCATTTGGTATAAATTCTTAATATAAGGCAACATTAGTAAGGAATACAATTATTACACTAAATAAGTATTGTAAAAAGTTTTCTACCATAAACCATTTAATTCTATATTGAATAATATAACTTCAAACTAATTATAAACATGGCTCTAATAGCACAGTATAGCAACTAACCTCCACCCTATGAAAACAAAGTAAGTTGTAAAAGTGTTTGTCAGTGTATTTGGATGCTACACTAATACACATTACTGGATTTAGGTGGGATAATTCCACATGGTTGCTATACTACAATACATTACTGGATTTAGGTGGGTTATTCCTACATGGCTGCTACACTAATACACCAATTAACCCACCTAAATCCAGTAATTTAATGTGTAGTAGCATAGCAGCTATGAGGAATTAACCCATCTAAATCCATTAATGTGTAGTAGCATAGCAGCGATGAGGAATTAACCCACCTAAATCCAGTAATGTGTAGTAGCATAGCAGCTATGAGGAATTAACCCACCTAAATCCAGTAATGTGTAGTAGCATAGCAGCTATGAGGAATTAACCCATCTAAATCCAGTAATGTGTAGTAGCATAGCAGCTGTGAGGAATTAACCCACCTAAATCCAGTAATGTGTAGTAGCATAGCAGCTATGAGGAATTAACCCACCTAAATCCAGTAATGTGTAGTAGCATAGCAGCTATGAGGAATTAACCCACCAAAATCCATTAATGTGTAGTAGCATAGCAGCCATGTGGTGGATTTTGGTGGGTTAATTCCTCATAGCTGCTATGCTACTACACATTTCTGGATTTTGGTGGGTTAATTCCTCATAGCTGCTATGCTACTACACATTACTGGATTTAGGTGGACTAATTCCATATTATGATATCTATTTGCCACCTAAGACTTTTGCTTGTTGATACAGGAGTTTGACCATTATGAAAACTGACATGCCAATTCAAGGCTATAAGTATTACATATCTCTGCTAGTAGCTAATATAATAATGATTTGTTTCATCAATTTTTTCCTGTTTCATCAGGAGTGACCATCTATATAAACCTACAACTGGCTACAGACAATAAATGATGGTTTAAGTAATAGGTTAGAGCATTCACATCTACTCATAACTTATATTTTAATTAATTTTCAGTGTAATATAGATAACGGTTAAATGCACCCTTATTGTTGTATTGTCCTACTACTACTATGCATATCTCTGCAACGATGCAAATTTTACTTTAATATATGGTTAGTAATTTAATTTCATAATCAAAAGGTTATGAGTTTCAATCTCTCATGCCTAGATGTTGTGTCCTTAAGCAAGAACTTTACCCCATATTTGCTTTAGTCTACCCAGCAGTGAAAATAAGTTCCAGTTAATAGCTGGGCTTTAACCTGTGATGGATTGGCATCTCATCCACAGAGGCACTGGTCTTACGTGCTTTACAGACAAGATGGATTAAGTAACTGAATCATCCCAAACAATTCCAACAAGATCAAGTTTTATACAAAATGTTTATAACACAGAGAGACAGACATTGCCAGTGAAGCAAGTTAGTGAAATATAAGTTCATCTAACTCTTTAATACTAACAAAAACTACGCTAATGACTAAATAAATACATTGCTTTCTAGTTCTTACACTCAAAAATGCTTGAGTGCTATA
Source organism: Limulus polyphemus (assembly GCF_000517525.1). Taxonomy (NCBI): domain Eukaryota; kingdom Metazoa; phylum Arthropoda; class Merostomata; order Xiphosura; family Limulidae; genus Limulus; species Limulus polyphemus. The sequence continues at coordinate 57,845 of NW_013668616.1, read as the reverse complement.
CAATGTAAACCTACAATTATGATGGAACAAGCTGTATAATTATAATCATTCAAAACAAATTTACAGATGTAATATTATTATAAATTTGTAAGTTATTTCTAATGTTTAAATCAACATAATTTTATGCAAAAAAAGTGTATAATACAGTATGTTACCTTTGGAAGTAGTTTAGTATTCAAGCCTTTCTTTTCTTCAGGCCTATATGGCAAGAATATTGTATTACACAAGACTTAATTTCAACTTGAATTAACTTTTCTATACATTAAACGTAACATTTAAGAGTTTGGAACTAAAGTCATCTACTAATCATAACAGCAACAATAGTTTTATTTATTGAATCTGAACAACATATTTGTAACTTTGAACAATCTTTTATCATTGATTCAAAATAACTTTTTAAATACAGGATGATCACAATTATGTTAATAAAATTGTTTCCAAAAATAAATGGTACAAGTTTTTAAACAATTTCCATGTATTAATTCTTAACTACATTTATCTATAAATGTACCTGAGAATTAGTAACACTATCCAATTCATCCTTCCTAAACTCACACAACAATTAAATATATCCAACCAACAGGTACTTGATATACTGATGACTGTGTAACATAAAAATAATTTGTTCCCAGAAATATAATTAGAACAAAAGTAATGCAAAAGTAAATCTATTGAATGCATGACCATAAAGAAATAGTAGCAGTGATATAACTCACAACAGTTTATATGTAACAAATATGAACAGTTAATCTTTAAGCTCTCCTGAGGTAATTAAAAGTCTTTAATCTACACATAGAATAAGTACTCAAATAAAGATAACCTTCTTCAGGTATGGTTAGTAAAATACTGATAATGTGAATGTACAAAAAAGCAGTTAACTTACAAGAATATGTTATTAGTATCAAGGTCAACACAGGCAACATCATGAGGAGGATCACAGAGATCAAAATATCGTGAATCCACACCTGTAAAAAAAGGAGCTTTTAATGCCAAATAGAAAATTAAAGTAACGTTTTTATCACTTGGTCAAAATTTCACTGTTTATATCAAGAAGAAATATGCTGAATGAGCAAAAAGGTCTTCTGGTTAGCATGTTACAATAATAAAATTACACAAAAAAGTATGATTGCATTAAAAATTGAGAATAACATGCTACAATAAGTACAATTTAAACTACTAATTGTCAAGGCTTGTATCCATTATATTTTCTTTGGGAACTTTTGGAGACAAGAAAGTGAAAGTCCTACAAGACACTGGGTGCAGCAGTGAGAACTAGCCTAGTATCTTATGACCAGGTGACAGGCAAGGTACATCTGTGTATGCTGATTAATGGGACAGTGAGAAAGTTCCCCTAGCAAGAATGAAGGTCGACACTCCATACTATGTGGGAGACCTTGAGATCATGTGTATGAAGGCACTCATCTACAACTTGACAACTGGCAATATACCAATCTGTTGAAAAAGTACTTTACTTTGAGAGGGAAGAAGAAGACCTAATGGGTGCAGCTATTGAGGCACAAATGGACATTGCAGTTGTGGCTGTCATAGATGCAGAATCAGAATAAAGTGACTCTGTCACAGAAGACGAAGACCAACAAGACCTAAGACCACATACAAAGATGTCAACATCAATGATGAACTGACTGGCAAGCAGAAGAAGGAACTACAAGATCTACAGATCTGTCAGTATACAGATGTCTTCACAGATAGACCTGGTGAGACAGACCTTGTGCTACACAAAATGAAGAACACGACCAGATATCCAGTCAAGGTGAAGCCCTACCAGATGCCCTATGCAATGAGAGAACTGATCAAGCAAGAAATCAAGGCAATGTTAGAAGCTGGAATCATTGAGGCTACAAATTCAGTCTACTGTTCACCAGTGGTAGCCGTGAAGAAGGGGAATGGCTCAAACTGTTTCTCAATAGATTTCCAGAAGCTGAACCTTGTGATGAAGTTCGACTCTGAACCTATAGGCAACTCAGAGACTATCATGGTGAAACTAGACGGGGCCGAGTTCTTTACCAAGATCAACCTCACTAAAAGTTATTGACAGATCCCGATGAAGAAAGGATCTAAAGAGAAGACAGTCTTTGTGACACCAAATGGATGATACCAGTTCTAGAGGATGTCATTTGGGTTAGTCAACTCAGCAGCGACATTCATCTGCACAATGAGGAAGCTGTTGCACAAAACCACCAACATCAAGCATTATGTTGAGGACATTCTGACTCACACAGCTAGATGGGAAGAAACTCAGATAGTTGTTTAGGTGAGTGAAGGCAGCAGGTCTGACCATCTAAGTGCAACATCATTTATTCTGTGCTGGACTTTGTTGGGCACAAGGTGGTCAACCAACAGTTAGCCATGGAAAATGAGAAGCTGACTGTAATCAAGATGCACTACCCCCTATGACCAAGCAGCAAGTCAGATCCTTTCTGGGGTTAGCAGTATACTATAGGAAGTTTATCCTAAATTATGCTGAAGTTGCTGCACCACTGACTGGCCTGACCAAGAAAAGACAAACCAACAAGGTGAAGTGGGAATAACCACAACAAATGGAATTCAAGAAGCTAAAGAACATATTAGGAAGCTCGTCAATCCTTAGAATAGCAGACATCAAAACATCATTCATCATTCAGGCCAATGCCTCAGATCCTGGAATTGGAGCAGTACTTCTGCAAGACATGAAGACGGACTGTTTCCCATAATGTACGTCAGTAAAAAGATGTGGAGTAGTCAGAAGAACTACTCTGTGATTGAAAGTGTGTATCTGGCCATCACACTTGCCATTTGGAAATTCCAAACTACCTCGATGAAAATGAGTTCATCATCCAGATGGACCATCAGCCCCTTGAATATAAACAGAGGTGCAAAATTGACAGTGCAAAAATCATGAGGTGGGCATTGTACCTCTAGAACTACAGGTTTTCATTGAAGCCATCAAGGGGACAGCAAAGGGTGCAGACTGTATGAGTAGACTTTGTATATAGTATAACAAATATTGTAAATGCTTTTCTTGAAGAGGGGCTTATTGTTGGATATACATGACTGTTAAGTTAATATGAGTGTTATGATTTAGATGGTTTAAGTATAGTGAGAGTGTTAAAGTTAATTATTTTTAGAAGCAAGGGTTTATTACAGATTTGTTTATGTAACTGTGTGTACATACCATACAAACTTCAAAGTTTTTCTGATTGTTTCGATTGAGTATTATTACATCATAATATCTCATAGTGTGTAGAAAATTCTAGGCCTTAGTCAAGCTATAAATACACATACAAAATGATATATAGAGTAAGACAAAGTTAGATAGTTAGAAATAAAGATCAAGGCTGCTTGACTGTGAGTTTAGCCATAAAGAGCATATGGTGGTGATTTTTAAAGTGAAATTATCACAGATTGTGTTGTAACAACAGAGTAGAGAAGAATAACTCATCTTGTCAATTGGGTTCTAAAGTAACTGAACTAATCTGTGTGGACTTTGCTGAATATAGAGACAATTACTTAAAGCTCTGGATACAACTGTGACAAGCAACAGTGTAATGAGCATTTGTATATACATTTGAATTGTTTTAATATATTATTTTAAAAACAATTGGACTGTGTGCTGTTTGCTTACTATTGAAACTTATCACCAACAAGTCACAGGTACCTGCTGTAAATAATTCTGCCCATACATACATAACAACCTAACAGGAACCTAGGATATTTTGAAATGTTTTAACAGCTTTATTCGTTGAAAACTATAAATGTAAAAAAAAATTGAAGGGTGCATCAAAAAGTGAGAAAACAAGGTAGGAATGGGCATGGTATAACTTCCACTGTGCAATCTCACAAGGGAGCATGTCTAAAACATGAATACCTGAAATCATACTCAAAATGAATCCAAGTATTGAACACATCTTTGAGAAAATGGGCAATGAAGTCATATAAAATTAAAAAACATATATATAAATTATTAATGAGTCTATTGCAAAAATAAATATATCATATCTAAGGGGGAGCAAAAGGTTATGAAAACTGAGCCGAAACAATACCAAGGTTAAACTTTACTGGCCAGTAAATAATGAAGATGGTTAATTCTAGTCAAAGGCTGACCTGTACTAACAAAACAAATATCCATTAACAGGTTTTAAAATTCTTTTGAAAAAATAAATTTAAAAAACAAAGCTGAAAACAAATCAGCAATAATAAATACAGGGAAAAACAAATTCAGAATATCTTTACTTACAGGTTTACAAATGAAAATCACAGCTCTGCTCAGAATCACATGGTCTGTGACAAAAAATAATGTTTCATAGATGGGATATCAACTGAGATAGGTAATCATTAAAGTAACTTTGTGGTGAATACAAGCCTCAATGAGGTAGCAAGTATTTTTGTTGTTCATTTCTGGTATTTTTTAATTCTTATACTATTATTAATAAAACTAGTATCATTATATTTCTGATACTTTTGTGTTTAGGAATTTTTAAAAATGAAAAAAGATTCTTAAAGAGCAAAAAAAGTGTGTTAAAGAGAAATTCTATAATCAATAAAAGATGCATAATGATAGAAAAATATTGTGTTAAAAATTTTTGAAAATTCAGTGCTACAAATGAAAATTCTGATATTTTGTTCTTCAATCATTCAAGTTGAAACTAGATATTCCATTTTTATATCAACTGGTACAACTTATAACTGGATATATAAACATATAACTCACCAACAATATATGGAAGAGGAGCATTTAGAACATCTGACAATCCCAGTGGACAGAGAGGAATGTACGGACATTGCCAGTGAAATGGAAATATCAACTGAAAATAAAACAAATGTATACAAGAAAACTTCATAATCATATAAAGATAACTGTCAAATTCAGAACACCAATCTTTATACAAAAAAATTAAATAAATAAACCATCAAGAAATAATTAAATGTAAATTTTGGTGTTCCAATATGGAGTTCTTATCACAATGACATCATGGCAAACATCACCTTTAGTGCATGAAATATTTCATTAAACTACTGGAGAAATATCTTAAAAGTATTAACGTATTTCTACTCATACAATGTTGAAATTCATAACAGAAACTTTCTAATTAGGCAAGAAATTACTTTAACATTCAGTATACCATTTCTGATTAATTGACAAACAGCAAGAAAGCAAGTAGCTAGATGATTGCTTCAGGATCAACATGCTATTATGCATAGCGACGTCAACCAATGAGGATGGTAAAATATAAAATTTTATAACAAAAATTAAATTATATAATACAAGTTTTTGATATTTCCAATTAATTTAAACTTATTTTACAACATTAACATAATTTTTTATTTCTTCATATTACCCAAACACACACACACTAAGGCTTTACATAATTACATTTCAATGGAATCAATAAGTGTTTCAAGAAATGATACAGGATTAGTATGTTTTAAAGTTATTGGACTTAAAAATGTTATTACTCTGAAGAGGTTTCCATCATTAGAAGTTAAAAAAATATACCGTAACTACTGCTTCAGCAACACTTGTTAGTACATCTGGACGGAGAGAATGAAACAGGATCTTCTGTTCCGTCAAAACAAACAGCAAAACATTGAGACAATTATCGGCACCAAGATTTCTCAGCAGCTGGATGAATGAAGCTCCACTGTCAAAACACAAGTCACTTTAATCGAAAATTACACTAATAACACCATCAGGCCTAACAATTTCAGAATATCATACATTTATGACTTAACTTGATTAGAAAGCAGAACTTACAGGTGAAATGTTTTTTTACAGTTGTTTCCTTTAGATGATGTTTAGCATCATAAAAACTTATTATGTATTACAAACATTTTCTCAAGAATTAAAATTATTCTGTGTATTTTAATAACAGTAAAAAAACCGCTAGATGAAAATGCAAATTTAACTTCAACCAAAATTTTATCCATTACAGAAAAAAAGGATGCTTTTGATAGAAACTGTAAAAATTATAAGCATTCATACATTTTGATTGCAGAATTACCAAAACAGAACAGCTGCAAAATATAATTAACTTTATGATAAATCCGACTGCCAAATCCGTACATTTAAACTATCCCCTTTTTTATTATACCTCCTAAATGAGCATCTCTGCTACAGATAGCTGATTAGGAAGCAAGGTTAAAGCATTCAGTTTACCTCTCTATACTGTAGTAATATTTCTCATTTTATCAGGAAGCACATGGAATAAAAATATTCCAAAAACATTGTAATTAGAAATTCCTAAATAATTCTAAAAACTAGTCCACTTTTGTACAAGTAAGATACAAGCCCAACAGACTGTAATTTGTTTTTAAGAAGCAAGCACAAAAAATATTGTCAGAAAAATAATTTTAAATCTATAACAATTTGCAAAAAATTAAAAACTAATAATTAAAACAGTAATACTCATGTATGGTTAAAAAGTAAGATTAAGAAAAACATTACTGATACTGCAAAGGGATACAGAAAAAGAGCAAGATTTGGAAAACCAAAAAAGGTTTTCTGTAACTCAATACATTAAAGGAAAGTAAAAAGACTAGCATTTGAAGAAGTCAAAAACCTAACGTTGCTAAAATTAGTAAAAAGTCCAGTGCTACAAATGATTACTACACTTCTTAAAAATTTTAAAAACCACAGCTTATCATGATAAAGAAATTTTAGAGTAAAAGCGCAGAGAGCAAAAATACATACATATGTGACATGGGTGATATAGCTTAATTACCAAAAACACAATTCAAAAATACAATAGTTTTCACTGTACAATACAGCTACAAACAACTGATTTTTCCAAAGATGAGAAGGGAAGAAAATTCACAACAAATTAAAACATGATATCTTTTCAATGGAGAAGTAACAAAACAATGGATTTAATAGATGGCCATGTGCAATTCAGTATTTTGTTTTTGAATGGAATATTTTTGGCACAGCTAACTTTTCGTTGCTGTCATACAGATCAAAAGAACTTTTGTTGGCACTCTTAAGATCACACGACAAGTCAGAATACCATCTATATCGAAACATTTCAAAAGTGGAAATAAATTTGTGTCTGTTTTTGAATTTCATGCAAAGCTACACGAGGGCTATCTGCATTAGCTGTCCCTAATTTAGACGTGTAAGACTAGAGGGAAGGCAGATAGTCATCACCACCTACCACCAACTCTTGGACTACTCTTTTACTAATGAATAGTGGGATTGACCATCACATTATAATGCCCCACGGCTGAAAGGGTGAGCATGTTTGGCAGGACGGGGATTTCAACCCATAACCCTCAGATTGCGAGTCGAGCGCCCTAACCACCTGGCCATGCTGGGCCAAAATTTGTGTCTGACTAAATGAATGGGAACAGTGGCAAGCTGTACTTGAAAAGACTTATTGCTTTGATCACTCTTTGCAAAAGTCATGAAAAGCTCTTTACACCTAGAATTAGAAATTTCCTGAAAATTTATTAGTTGCCCACTTTTTTCTCCTATCAGAATCTGTAGAAGTTAAAACTGAAGGGGTGGGGTGGGGATAAATGATAAGTCCAGGATGGTTAAATTCTCAGCTTTGGACCTGATGAAATCCAACAACCTTCTAAATTTCAACATTCATAGAAACAATAATTATGATGCTATTTGTCTTTTACTTGATTAAAAACTTATATCAAATAAGTGTTCAAGATGCAGACTCTAGATCTGTTATTCATCTTTGCAATTTATATTAAGATATAGTGTTGTGCAAATATTAATAAGCAGGAAATAGAATCACAATATAATAAAAGTCAAATTCCAAATAATTTCAAACAAAAATGTTTAGTATACAAAAAAATGTCAGTTAGTCTCTGGATTAAATTCTGATATCTTATTTAGCTCACTGCTAACAACATCATATGTAATAAATATTGAAAATGCAGCAGAAATTTAAGTATCATTAACAGAACAAACTCTATGGAAAGCCTGAAAATGTTCCTGAATTTCCAAAAACATAACGGCTATATTTTTTTTTTTATAAAAGCTGTTTTATATACAATATACTATGATTTGTTTGTTTTTGGATTTTGCACAATGCTACAAGGGCTATATGTGCTATCTATCCTTAATTTAGCAGTAATAGACTAGAGAGAAGGCAGCTAGTCAACATCACCCACCATTAACTCTTGGGCTACTCTTTTACCAATGACTAGTGGGATTGATTTTCACATTATAGCATCCACACATCTGAAAATTCAAGCATGTTCGGTGACAGGGAATCGAACCCATGACAATGGATTGTGTGTCAAGCACCCTAACTACCAGGTCATGTCAAACCATACACTGTGAATCCATATGTCTGTAATAACATTGTGTGTTATACTTTTATTACTTCAATATTTTGAATCATTAAAGAGAGATTTTTTTTTATATAACATAATGATTGGTGAAGTCTACAGGATTATGAAACTTTAGGTCTATATGAAATCTCAAAGCCAGTAGAATATGAAAATGCTAGAATGAATGACTTAGTTAGTTAACACTCTTGCTATGGGCATTCTTTTCTGTGTATGTCATGAGGTTTTACAGAGTATATGAATAAACTTGACATAAAAACACAGCTAATAATACAAATTTGATCATTATATAAGTTTTAAGTTCTTCATTTTATAAGACAAATATTTAAAAGTATCCTCAATTTCCCCTTTTATGAGAATTGTGACATTTGCTCTCTAGGCATCCCTTCTTCTCTAGTTTATGTACCACACCTCCAAGAAGTACAAAATTTAGCATAAATTATTCAATATAGTGTTGTCATCACTCAGACAAAGCATAGTTTTATAGCCTTCAAATAGAAAATCAGACCCCATCTGTCCTATCCTTTCTTTATAAGATTGCCAATAGTTCTCTCTGATGTTTAATACTATATTATTTATAACTAATAGAAAGCCAACGTTTTAATCTATTAAGTGATATTTTATATTACATTGTTTTCTGATTTTTTGTTTACAAATGATACTTAATGCCTACTGAAACTTTCAAAATTTCATGAAAATACACAAAACATGTTATAGTATGGAAACATACAAGAAGTTATAGTATGGAAATTCTAAAGGTCAATTTGGGGTTAATTTACACTAGGTCAAATTGACTGAGCCAGTAATAAAAGTGTTAACCCTATAAGACCCAGCTACAAATTGTATTCGTAGCTAAAGTCGCTCTCATCATATTTTGTTTAAAAATTAATCTAGTGGATGAAATTGTTTAAAATTTAACAAGAACATTCCTAAAAGTTTGTAGTTACAGAAAAATAAGATATTAACTTTTGATTCTTTCTACTATTTCTAATAAAAAATGTTGTTATTTAATGTAGTTATTTGCATACAAATTCTGAATAGTTCACCTGAAAGGTAATTTTCATTTTGACTATAAAAATAGTATTTATTATCTTACAGTTTTCACACTTCCTTTGCACAACCTCTAGAACCTCCTAAATGAATATCAAAAGTTTCTTTAAGGTAAATGTTTATATTTTATTTTCCACTTTCTCTCCTATATCACTAACTCTACCTATTATCTTCAATGTACACAGCAATGAAATGTTTAAAATTAAGAAATTGAAATATGTACATATTTTTTAGCTCTTCATAAATTCTTTTTAAACTTATTGTTTTCATATGCATAATTTCTCATCTTTATATTTTCACTTATAGTCCATTTTAATTTTCCTTTCCAATTCTTTGTCTTTTAATATTTATGATGATACATCAACTTAAACTTATGCCCATGGAGATTTATTATTATTATACAGCGACTCCAGCACAGAGACTAGTTTCACCAATGCTTTGCACACATGAATGATGCCTTCTCTTTATACCCTTTTACAATCCAGATGACAACAAGTTAAACTTATAAAAAATCATTAAACCTTTCAAATATGATTTTTAAAACAGAAATAATATATTATTAACTAAAATATAAAAGTAAGACCTAAATACAATTTAACTATCTCTCTAATTATAGCACATTTAGGTAAGAAACCACCATAAGTGCTATAGTCAATCAAGCAGACAACAATAGTAATGGCAGTTACGTGTATATTTTGAGGAAAAATATGAGCCAATTTCAAATCACCCATTAGTGGAGTACAGTGTAAACTGAGCTCTTCCCAACAAATATATACACTTGTGTATACTACATACATGTACCTTGTAGATCTCGAGGCAAATTATAGAATGTGGGCATGGCACCCATCAATGGTTAGAAAATTTATAGCTGTTTCCCACACAAAGCAGCTACAGACTTTAGATATCATGTGTCAATTAGGTCAAACAAACATACTTTACATCTACATACTTACGTACATTGCCACCTTATGTGGCTAAGAGTGAACTGCTGCTAAAGTCAAGATTTTTCATAGTGCGTGGATCATATGTCATGAAAACTGCAGTTTAAGTTTTTTTTTTTAAAGTTTCCTTTGAAACAAAGGAATTATAACTTTGATAACATAAAAATTCTAATTATAAAATACATTATACTGTTAATTTCATTGACATATATTGCTAGTAAAGTGCTTTAATTAAATTAATTAAATTTTGAATATAATGCAGTACCATATGCAGAGGAATTTAAAAATGAAGTCGGGGTCCACAAGGTTAATCAGTTCAGTATCAGTTAGTGAGTTAGATGGTGAGAATTAAAGATAATGTTCATCTATGACTTAGTTAAAAAACTAGTCATTGAGTAAGACTGTGTGTTTGTTATTGATCCATCCATCCGATTCTTGATAGTTGTTTTAGTTTAAGATCACTCAGGCCCTTCAGGGCCTGACAGATAACCAGGTTTGGTCAGAAACTTTTGTTTCTCTTCACCCTATTTCACAAGAAATGAATAAGGGCTTTCAAGAAATTTTTGGATCTGTGAAATGCGTGCTGATGACTTATTTGAGCCTGATCCTCTTAACCTATTGCATATCAACTTCTTTATCATGGGACAGTGATATTATTACTGACTGTTGTCACTGACATTCTTAGTTGTGGCTGTAGAGGAACACTGTGAAGGTGCCAAGATGAACACAACAAGTATGAGAGAACAGAAGACAAGTGAAGCTGTTAACACCACATGATGTGTTGCCTAGCTGGGTCAATGGCATAGACTGGAAAATGGTGATGGTATGAGCCAAAAGGCTAAACCAAGCAGACCAGTTTCAACATTGCAGAAACTTAAATGTTTCTGGCTAAGCTGTTAGAATTTTTTTGACAAGATAAATGACACTTTGATTTTATATTTAGGAAATTGAATATTTGAATTAGGTATATCATTAGTCTTGGAATTTTTGTTGAAACATTGTTTCTGAAGCTAGGCCTACCAGTAAACATAGCCTGTAGCTTGTATAGAACCTTATTGATAAAATAAATAAATTTATTATTGGTACGTGAACTGGACTAGGTATATTAGGTATATCATTAGTCTTGGAATTTTTGTTGAAACATTGTTTCTGAAGCTAGGCCTACCAGTAAACATAGCCTGTAGCTTGTATAGAACCTTATTGATAAAATAAATAAATTTATTATTGGTACGTGAACTGGACTTCGCATTATCTTTTACCAAATAATTCAAAAGAATTCCCAACAATACATGTTACAAGAAGTTATACTTTTCTACCAGTAAAACAATCAGGATGATAAAGAAATGTTGCTATTTCCATACAGTAATGCCAATTAGCCCTATCGGCATGGGTACCCTTTACTGGGCATGACACAAGATTTTAGTGTCTTACATTCAAAATTTTATTAAACTACTTTTTAATT
>NW_013668616.1:36570-45088 GCF_000517525.1 Limulus polyphemus | reverse complement strand
GTTTTGAATTACGGTAGTGAAAAAAAACTTAAAAACTATAAAGATTTGGTGAAAAAAACGTTTGAAATGCATTTAGGAGGTTTTAGGTATTACACAAAGGAAATTTGAGATTTTTTAGATGACAAAAAGTATTTTAATTTTGACATGAAAATCACTTTGCACTCAGACTAGTTAAAGAAAAAAAATCGATATTTTCACGAACAAATTTAAGTAAAAATACTTCATTAGAAAATCTGATTTTTTTGTGTGCAAAAGGCTTCTAATGTTTACTATATGTCTACAAAATTTTGTAAACATACACTTAAAATATTAAAAGTTATTAGTATGTAAACTATAATGAGGTTATGGTTATGAGGTCAGTCCCAGGGACCAAGCCCGTGTCAAAAGAGTTAATAACCTTCTCATGACCAAACTAACTCCAGTCAATCCTTGTACATTTTCAAAGTTCAAGCTCTTATAAGAGAAATATGATATCTTTGCAAACTCCATTAACTCTATAAACAAGATGGTGTGTATAAGCACTATCTTGTTTCGGTAAGGCGTCTTTGTGAGGAGTCTGCCAAAATACCTTCATAAAGCCCCTTGTACATCTGTTGATGTATAAGCATAAATGATAATAGATGAAGAATTTGAAAGGAAAATTAAAAATAAACTATAAGTGAAAAGACGTGAAATTAGGCATATAAGAAAAATACGACTATTCTACGATTTCTACGAAGAGTTGAAAGGTATGTACATATTTCTATTTATTCATTTTAAACATTTCATTGCACTGTATGTTGATGGTAATAGATAGAGTTAGTTGAGAAAATTTAAAATAAAATATAAACATTCACCTCAAAATAACTTCTGATATTCTTTTAGCAAGTTCAAGCGATCATGTAAAGGAAATGTGAAACTAAGATAATAAACAGTATTTTTATAGTTAAAATGAAAATCACCTTGTATGTGAACTATTCAGAGTGCGAGTGCAAATAACTACATAAAATAACAAATTTTTTTTAGAAATAGTACAAAACATCAAAATTAAATGTTGTATTTTTCTGAATCTACATACTTTTAGGAACGTTCATGTCAAATTTCAAACAATTTCATCCCCTAGCTTCATTTTTGTAAATAACTGTCATGAGAGTTAAGTAACCTACTTACAGTATAATAATTGTAAGTAGATCATTGTCATAGGGATAAAAGAGTAAAAAAAGTTGACAAAATTTTAAAACTCTTTCATTTATGTATTTTTAAGACACTTGTGATTAGGACAGAACTACATAGATAAACTTTCTATACAGGTTTCAGTCATGTTAATAAAAACATTAAAACATTCACAATACTAAACTGGAGACTTATAACAGTTTAGAGTTAGTTTTTATATGTCAAAGGATATCACAGTCTGAATATGGGTGACAAACAACTTCAACACATTCATTCAATAATCAGAATCAAAAGTTATCCTGCTGAAGGACTAATGCCTCACTGCTTACCTTAGAAGTAGTGGACTATCTTCAGGTTGAGCCAAGGAAATAGTATTATCTCCTAACTGAAAGAAATGATAAGTGTTAATATTGATTCAGATGGATAAGAGATGAACACTCATTCCCCCATGATATGTTTTCTGTATTTTTAAATGCTTGCATTTATAATATTAAAAGACATATACACACAATTTAAAACTTTGAAATAACATAATTTGTCTTTTTTTAAGTATCTTTCTGGAAATAAAAAACTAGGTGCTTGATTTTAATAACTCGTATTCACAGAAATCAGCATATAATGTTAAAATCAAAGTTGATCAGTTTATACCAACATTTAAAATATACTTTTATTAAAATTACAACAATGTAATCTTAATAATAATACATAAATAAAAATTCATTTCAAATACTTACATAAAATTCTTATCAAGTCTTGTTTTCATACATAATTTCACATTATGATAATTGTAAAGAATTTGTGACCTGGTTCTGTTGTATAATACAATACGAATGCTAAGGTTTTCAAATTTAAAAACAACAAATAAAAAAATATAATATTATACATAACAAGATAAAATACCTGAATAAGTATCCGTGGCCGCTGAGCGGACGGAAAAGGAACATCCATCATGAAGTGCGAGATGTACCTGTAATGTCACATAAACACTACCAATTTACTAAAGTATACTCCATTTTCAGGAATGATTCATTGATGCCTTTTCACTTATTTTTAAGTCAGATAAAAATATACTATTCTATAACTATTTTATTTAGTGAATTCTTTTATATAATTCTGTCTTTCAAACATTCTTTCAAAACACTTACAAAGCTATCATGTAAATAATGTTTTACAGCTTCTGAGTTCAAACTGACCTTTCCAGAGGTAGCCGGTGAGGGCCCATTATGGATATTTGGTGAAGTTGCAATAAAAACTTTTCAAACGTGTCAAAAAATGGCCACCGTGAGAGAATACATATAGCCTTGTTTACATGCAAGCTTTTTTTCTTACAGTCATCATCTGTCATATAACCCAACTGTGCTTTAGATGCAGAAGAAAGCTTCTCATCTTTGTACTTCTCATAAAATGTAACAGCTGCCCCATAAACCTACAAAACAATGAATGTGTTCTAAAAAATTTGCAGGATATAATACCTGAAAAATAATCTTTATGCTACTTCATTATAATACGGTTATGTCAGATTAAATTTAAAGCAATGAGCATTTCAAAAACAAAGAGATTAAGGATTTTTCATCACGTTTACATATTAACTTGTTTACACTTTAATCTCTACTACAAGTTCCTCAAAAGACAATTAACATTATTTGTGAATAGAAAGGAGTTAAAGAGACATCCATGTATGAACTCATTTTTCTAATACTCCTTTCTTTATTGTGGTTTCTTATTTTCAGGTAAGTAGTCTGCAAAAGCTCAGATGATTGTAAGAAGAAATATAGTTCCCAGCCACTGAAGTATGTGAAGATGAAATCACAGTTGCAAATAAATAAATCTCACAAAAACGAAACACTATTTACTGTACACCAGATAACAAATAGACAACGTCTACAGTACTAATACACACTTAATTTGCCAGAATTATTTCAAGGCAACCATACTTCCACTAGTTGTAAACCAGCTTTAAAAACATTGTGATGATTGCTAAATCTGTCCTCTGCCAATTGGCAGCAACCAGCGAGCAAATGTTCAAACCAAAAACTGAAACAATTTACCATTCCTGTTAACCCTTTAACTATCATATCACTATTTCAAAGGTGTAATGTAGCTTTCATCAAATTTTGATCTAAAAATAAAACCAGTAGATTAAATTGTTTGAAACT
Organism: Limulus polyphemus; assembly: GCF_000517525.1. Taxonomy (NCBI): domain Eukaryota; kingdom Metazoa; phylum Arthropoda; class Merostomata; order Xiphosura; family Limulidae; genus Limulus; species Limulus polyphemus. Next base: position 41,780 of record NW_013668616.1, on the reverse strand, counting down.
TAATAGGAACTTTTCAAAAACATGTAGTTTCAGAAAAACAAAATATTTAATTTTGATTTTTTCTACTAAAATTTGTTATTTATTATATTTATTTGCATTCAGACACTAAACAGTTCAAATGCAGGGTGATTTTCATGTTAAGTATAAAAATACTTTTTCATCTTACAGTTTTAAAATTTCCTTTGCATAACCTCGAGAACCTCCTAAATGAATATCCAAAAAATTATATATTTTATTTTTCATTTTCTCTACCACATCATTATCTGAGGCTATTATCATCAACACAGAGTGAAAAAAGATGTTTAAAATTAAGAAATAGAAATATATACATACCTTTTAACTATTCATCGAATGATGTTAAAATACCTTCGAGTTAAATTTGTAATTTCACATCTTTGCCTTTTCACTTATAGTTTAATTTTAATGTTTTATTTTATTTTCCTGTCCTTTATCATTTATTTTTCGTCTTCACACATCAAAAGGTGCCCTAGGAGCATATTACGGTATCATTGACAGGGATATACACTAGTAGTAAGTTAACCCTCACAAACTGACAAATGCAGAAACAATACTTCAGCTGTTAGATGCATTTGGTAATGAATACTGCATACCAGTTTTAATATAACTATTGGGAGATTGTAGTTTAAAATGAGCTCTTTCTGTTGGCGATAAAAATGTATGTCAAATAATTACATCTTGTAAATTTCAAGTCTAAGTATATAATATGGACATGGCTTCTGTCAAGGGGTGGGAAAATTTATTTCTTGTGGTCACTGAATTGACCTGAAGGAATTTGGAACAAACATAGGTAAATAGCATAATAAATGCAGTTTCTGTCTAGACATGCACGTACAGTTGTAGGTGTAGTATCGTTCAAATTATAGACCAAAAGTTAAGATTTATGAATGTTTATGTGTCACATGACAACAAAACTGAAGTTTAAATAATTTTTAAAGGTTTCTTTTGAAACAAAGGAATTAAAACTTTGAATCATAATGTACACTATAATGCTAAGTTCATTGACATATATTAATAGTAAATTGTAAGTTTTGAACGTTTTGAAAGTTTGTAAAATGCACAAAAAAAAAGAGTTTAAACAGTATGCAATTGTCTAAGGGTTAAGTACATACGCATACAGAAATGATAAATGACCTTTCTAAAGTATAAATGTCATATATATGCATTGTTGTTTTCTTCATGATGTCACCACTTAGTTCAAAACACCACTTATAAGCAGAAATCCCCAATGCAAAATGTATATTAAGAAACATTTTAATACACTACTTATTTTTTCTCTAAAAATATTGTTCTTAAATTGTTCCATCATAAATTTGCAGGAATCTACAAATTATTCTGTTTTGAAAAGATGGGGCTGTGACGAGCCAAAAAATTGGAAAGTTAAATGCTATTGAAACTCCATGTTAACAAAATGAAAGGATACTTAAAGACAGGTGCATCCTGTACTCTTTGTGTAATTCTGTGAGCATCCAACAGTAGACAATCCTAAACTCTCAAAAGAAAAGTTCTAAGTAATCCATCCATAAACCTGTCCCACTCTCCTCCCAAAATGCTTTTATTTGCTGAACACATCTATAACAAATCTCAAAGAAACAGTCAATTACCTTTCTAGACAAAATGAAGGAATCAGCATAGGAGTGAGAAAAAGGAAGGGGATATATAAAGAAAAGATTAGAAGTTATTCTAACCTATACAAGGACTAGGTCAAGATAAAGACTTCACTATACAATAACTATATATAATGCATTAGTTCCCACGATAAGAAAAATTTCCATTAGAATTCCTCTGTAAACAGTCAATCTAAAAACCTAATTAAAGAATGACATCTGTGCCCAAAAGACACACAAGACAGAAAATAACCATCTTCTTTGATTATTCCCTGGTCTCCATTTTGTAAATCTGTACAGGAGTGAGTTGTAACTGCTTCTTTATGGACATACTTAAAAGATTTAGGTACACAGTTGAAGACAAGTCTAACTTCTTAACATTGAATCAGCACACTCTTAATCTACCATAATTCACACTATCAGTCCTATTGTGACCAATTACAAATAAATGAAAACAGATTCTATGCTTCAAGTAATAACAATAATGTACCTGCAATAATGAATCCAAAATAAAAAGACTTAAGTACTATGGTTTCATACAACAAACCAAAAATAAATCAAAAGGTAGAGCTAGATTCCATATCACTCATTCGAACTAGAACCTCTTTTACACTCTGGACAAGTAAGGACATTAAGACTGGCATCCACATAGTCTAGACTGACCATCCACAATGAGGTTACATATAATAAGCAAGATAATGAGAGCCTTCAATACTGATCCATGACACAACTCAGAAACCGTTACACTGATCACATCTCTCCACTTTTGTCACAAACCATAAAAATGCACAAGCATAAACCTAGTCTTACCTACTTATTAGTACACCATTCTAGCACGATAAAATATAGTCCATATGAAGTCCATATATAGTCCATCAAACAATTTTTTGTTTTTAAGTAAACAAAGAACTTAAATTGAAATAAAAAAGTTTAAAGTTAGAAAAAATATCTAGAAATTAAGAATAAAACTTCAAAAACAAGAAATTCATATTTACGATTATAAAGTCCAAAAAACCTTCAACCTTTAATAACATTATTATGTTCACAAGAAAGCTGATTAGCACATACTGATATTACTGGTGAACAAAGAAAGTTATTGGTAAAGTTTCTTTCACAAATTTGAAAATAAAAGGAAGAAAGCTTATAAATAGTTTTCTGTAAGGTATTTTTACAATTGTGTATTCAAAGTTATCATTTTCCTAAATTGAAAATGTATTTCTAAACATACTTACGTCTGCTGACACTAATAGCGATTTCTTGATCTTCATCTTTGCCATATAACATTGTGTTCGCTTGCTCCAGTCTTTATATATCCCACTCGATTGCCCTCGGCAATATCTAATTTGCAAAACCTTACACTGGCCCTCACACGCCCTCTATGCAGGTGCTGTATATAAGCACTGTATACAGACAATAAAATCACTTTTTCGAGTCTTACCACATTCCGGTCACTAACACCAGCTCTTAGTGGGGAGGAAGGGAGGGACGCGTGTCAGCAGAGGTAAATATGTTTGGAAATACATTTTCAATTTAGGAAAATGATAACTTTCAAAACATACATACCTCTGCTGACACTAATAGCTAGAATCCCACACTGAGAAGGCAGAGGGGCTAGTGAAGACAGAGATCATACAGAAAGCATCTGCAGAGAAGTGGTATAAGAGTGGGGAACACCGCACTACATCTAGAACAGGTATACTCTTCACCTAGAACTACAGAAAATTGAAAAGAGTGGAATATAATACAAGTATGATGGTCCAGCCCTGAACAAACAGACGAGGTTGGATTTAAGGGGTCATAGTACCCAAATCCCACATTGATGGCCTGGACAGTTGGAGCACAGATATATACATCTTTGTGATAGAACCACCAAATTTATGAATGAAAGAAAGCAACACCAAAATGGACAATCCTTCTGATCAACCTGAAGAAGTCCAAAAGGCAACATCCCAGGTCTGGATTGACAGGATCAAATGCCATGCTCCACCAAAGTCCAGAACTCATCCAGTCTGGATTTTCAAACAGTTGTCTTTACTCGCCCCACCAAGTAGCCAAGAAGAATTCTGCTTGCCCATGGAATTAAGGAGAGGATGTGGAACACTGTCCCACCAAGGACCAAAGATGGGACCATGTCACGTTCAGATTTATGAGGAGATAGTGGAATCCATGCATGAACAACATAAAACCTGACAGTGTTCATAAGAGGGTCCAAGCATCCCCCACCATATAGCTCAGCATCAAATCTGGACTGGTTTTATGAGTAGGCTCCCACATAGATTGATCCTACTCCTACTAAAATCTGGGAAAAAACTTCCAAAGTCCCAGATAAGAAGGTCCCCAACTTCACCTTCTTCTCTGAGAGTGGAGAAAACTCAACACTCCAAAGGTAAATCCTCTGTCCACCACCCCAGTGGCTGGGAACTGGGTGTGGTAAGGACTCCCAAACTCCACTAGTAGAAGTAGGGGGGGAACATAAGTGCTGGGGAGTCCTGAGGAACAAGTTTTCAGAGACAGTGCAACAGGTGAACCATGTTCCCTAATTTTTAAAAGCAAACTGATCTTGAATGATTCAGCTTTAAGATCAGCAGGGACTGGCAAAATCCCCTTTAGCTTTACTCATGATAGTACATGAGTAGCAGTCCATTAGAAATATTGTAATATGATATCACCATCCAGAATTGCATCCAGATGGTCTTATGGAACAACTCATCTCAACAGAGCTCATTGCAACCAGGAACCGATATAAAGGTTGCTAGTGTGGAATTTAAACACTTGCATACCTGACTGGGCAACACTCGCTACTAAGTGGGATCCAAAAAAAAATCAATAGGGACCCTAGAAGAGAATGGAACAATAACTGCAAGTCAGATAACATGTTACTCACCACCCTGTTAAAATCTAGTAGAGGTAGTCACCACAGCCACAAGGGAAGACGAAGTCCTTTCGAAGAGGAAACTGCCAGATAGTGAAGGTAATGAGATATGAACGTGTTGGGAGAAGTCCACATACCGGCCCTCAAAATATCTCCAGAGAAGAAGGACAGAAACAATTAAGAGAATCAATGGAATGAAGAGTGGAAGGAGGGAGCTTTGAGACATGAGGGGATGAGCATGCAGAAGTACAAGTGGAAGTAGAATAGGGTTGAGCAGACAAAGAGGATACAGAATACTGCAAACGTGCTGTATCAACTCTGGCTTCTAAAGATTCTGGAATTCCAGAAAATAAATAAGGCCTAAGAAAAGGCATTTCCCATAAATCTCGAAGGGCAGAAGAAAGTAAGTGAATACTCTCCAAAAATGCATCACGATTCAATAAGTCCCAGCAACAGACCAACCATGACACCAAGGCAAGTCCTGAAGAGAACAAACGTGTCATAAGAGTGACCAGTAAATGGCCCAGTTCATCGTCAAATTGTTGAAGGGAAGAGAAGTATCTTAAAACAGTAGTAAGAGTCAAATAAATCCGCAAAAATTGCGACCTGTTAAAAGATAACAGGTTTGTACCTGGCACCCCATAGATCCAACAGTGGATCCAACCTTTGAGTGTCCAAATATATATCATCCTGACGATGATATACCAGGGCAT
>NW_013668616.1:31853-35618 GCF_000517525.1 Limulus polyphemus | reverse complement strand
CCCCTTGAGAACAATCGGACAACAAAGCAGGGGTAGACTCAAAAGCAACTGGTTGTATCTCCAAAACTTCACAAACACGTGTAAATAACTGCAGAAAAAGGGGCAGAAGATGGCTGATCAGATGAATCCTCAGGAGAGGAAACTCTAGTGAAAGAAGAAGCAGGGAGTCTAAATTCTCCCCAGAATATCTCATTTCAGAATGAAAATTCAAATAAGCACCTCCCGGAGAGATATCCCTGGGCCGCATGAATAACTTGATCTCACCCCGATTCAGGTCACGGACAGCTCCCCCCCCACCCGACTGCTGACCACAATAAAATAACAAAGGGTGAATAGACGAAGGCTGAGTAGCCCCAATGCTTGAAACCGTTACATGGAAATTCATATCCAATTTTATATATATATATATATATTTGTAGAAAAAAACAAATTCAACGAAATAGATATCTTGATAACAAAACAAAGAATTCCTGATTATTAGAAAGCGAAAACTAAGAAATGTAAATTACAAAACGTTAGTCTGAATGCTCGCGCTTTGCCGAGAAAAAGTGATTTTATTGTCTGCATACAGTGATTATATACAGTACCTGTATAAAGGGCATGTGAGGGCCGGCGTAAAGTTTTGCAAATTAGATATTGCCGAGGGCAGTCGAGTGGGGTATATAAAGACTAGAGCAAGTGAACACACCGTTAGATGGCAAAGATGAAGATCGAAAAATAGCTATTAGTGTCAATGGAGATATGTATGTTTTGGAATGTTCATTTTCTTTTATAATCTAACACAGTGCTTACAGAAACTGTGTTTTTTTGTTATTAAGACAAGCAGACAAATATTTAAAGTGGCTCCTGCCAATCCTCACATCTCCTTCACATTGCCACTGGTGAGTTAATGTTCTGTTAGGTTAGTAAGAAAATTGTGAGTATCGGTAAAAGATTTTATACTTGTCAGTACATTTTGTTTGTTACAAGTTGACAACCCTGTCTAACACTCAAGGAAAACCTATGAAAAAAAAATTCTCAAGAACAGGCTTACTACATATTTTACATTAAAAACATAGAAAAGAATGATGTTTACTTTTTCTGCAGTGTCAGAAGTAAGAACAAACGTAGAAAATACAGGACGGGGTAGTTGGGCATTTCTGGACCAGCATTCTACAGTTGCTCCCATGGGTAGACAGAACAGTGGAACTGATTCTGGTAGACGAAAATTCTGGTAATCATCAAGCGGGTATCTACTTAAGATGCCTAGATATAATGAAAATAAATTAAAAGACTTTATGTGTGTGTATTTAATTGTGAAAAAGCATATTTAAATTTTCTGCTGCTATTAATTAATGACATGCAAACTGAAACAAAAAATTTACATTATACCTGATGACTAATTCAGAACAGTCCAATGAGTTCAAACAACAATTAGTAAATTGCCTGTCGATCCACTAATACATATCTTGATTATGTCACATTTTACATATGTTGTACAATGTTGATTTTCATAGTATGATACTGCCATAATGGAACAATGTTGTATAAAAATCAAATACGATAACTACAAAATTCTCATGAACCATAAAATCAGTCAAACAAAACGTGACATATAAACGATTCATGCCATAATACTAACTTTTCTTTATTATTAAAGGTACAGTAAAGTACAAACTTATTAGAACACTTAATTTCTCCTAAAGTTTGATCTGTTGTGCCAATAAAACCAATATTGTTTCAAATTTGGAAAAAACAGCAAAATAAAGAAATTATTGATTTTTCTCACATTATCTAAAAAGCAACAAATCACCAAAAATGATTAAGTGTAGATTTAGGTGTCTAGTCTAAATACAAAGTGATCCAAAAATGTCACACAACTGCCTTTAGTTTCTATACCAATCAATACTGACATAAATTTAAGGTTTTTACAATTTGAGTATATATTTTATGCAGATACATGTAGGTACATATGGCTTTATTTAATCATTGTCTAGTACAGCTAATATAGTGTGATGTTGCCATTAAAATGCCAAACCAGAAAGAAATAACACCCTCTGACAGAGTTAGATTCAAATCTTTACGCGGTGCTAGTTGGGGTTTAAAAAATTGCAAAAGACCTCAGCTGTTCACCAAGTACTGTAAAGTACACATCAGAGAGATACAACAAAACCAGTCCCAAAACAACAGAAAAGACAAGTAATAAAAAATAATTTTGCATAAATTAAGTATGATGTAAGGTTTGATTTGGTACGACTTTCATGCAAAGCTACACGAGTGTTATCTGAACTAGTCAACCCTAATTTAGCAGTTAAAGAATGCCAACTATTGGGCAACTCTCTTACTAACAAATAGTGTGATTGACCGTCAAATTATAATTCCCCCAATGCTGACAGGATGAGCATATTTTGTGGGATGGTGATTCTAACCTGCAACCCACATATTGTGAGTAGAGCACCCTAACCACTTGGCCATGGTGATGTAGGGATGGCATTGCCAAAAAGTACAGAAATAATATAGGGATGAACATACAAAACCATATAAAAATCCTTACATAAGTAGTCAGTAAGTACTCAGTCAATCTTACAAGCTTATGTTTATTAGCCACTGTAAGACTGTATAGCTCTATTCACTTTTAAATGTTTTTATTTAAACCTAAGGTCACGTAAATGACAGGAATTCAACATTTAGTTGCAGGTAAAAGTTATTCTTGGAAAGATTTGGCTACTTGTGTAGTGATTTTTTGTATTCACCCCTACCTTGTTTTTGTACATTTTGGTATTCCCTATATCCCTACATCATACTTAATTTTTGCAACAAAAAAAAATTATTACTTGTTTTCTCATGTTTTTTTAAACAATTTTATTGAAGTAGGTTGATAGTGAACATTTGTTTTATTTTTATAATTCAATGGTAATATATATATCGTTAATATCATATCAGTTTTGTCAGTTTCTTCATTGCATTTGTAGAATGACCTCAGATATTGATATTATATCATACCATTGGCTACAGTAGATTATTAATCATTACTGGTCATAATCTTGGAAAGAACATGTGAAAAATGTATAGTTGTATCATCCCTATAATTTTGTATGGATGGCTAATATCAATCCTTCAAGAACAATGCAAAGATAATAGGGATGCCATTTGCATCATCCCTACATAGTAGCACAGGCACACAGTGTAGTTGAATGTTAACAGACAAAAATAGGATAAATTAAACTCAATTGTGATTGAATAGTTATATATGCTAACATAAAAGCTGCTCTATGGGTGGCTGTTTTGTTATTAATTACTAATCATAGTATTCATACCACATTGAAAACATTTAGAAAAGTGAACAAGTGTTCAAATTGTGCTCTTTAATCATATGCAAACCATTGAATCAAAATGATTAAATGTACAGAGCTCCAAATTTTCATAAATTTTACCGATATAAATTGTAATATTCTTGTATATTAACAGTGGTTTTTCAAGTACTCCAGTTTCTCAGTACTACATTTAAAAATTACATCAATAAAGATATAATCAAACCCTCATGTACAGTCCTGTTATGTTCTTGTTGTGAAGAGAGTACTTTATTTAAAATTGTGTTCTATGATAAAGAAATGGTTGTTGCACATACTGCAGTTATTTTTCTAATAGTCTGAATCTTGAACTCCCAAAGTGTGAAACTTTTTATGGATATTTATCTGTGGTATCATTCACTAGATGGCGCCACATTATTTTTATTATTTGGTCACATACATGGTTAACTATACACTCAGTGGTCACAAGTAATAA
>NW_013668616.1:7996-31208 GCF_000517525.1 Limulus polyphemus | reverse complement strand
AGGAAGAAAATGGTATCCAGAAGTTGCCCTGGCCGAGCCAATCTCCTGACATGAACCCCATCAAAAACCTCTGGGTCATACTCGACCAGCAAGTCAAGAAACAACCAAAGAAACCAACTTCAAAGAGCGATCTACTCCAAGTTTTGAAGCAAATGTGGGCAAAAATCCCACAATCTAATATTGACGAGATGATTCTCACGATGCCCCAACGGATCAACGAACTCCACGAAGCGAAAGAAAGATCTACTAGATATTAATTGAATTATAAATATATCAATTTATATGAATATGACTGAAAATTTTAATTTTTTCTGAAAAGGTAGTGTCTGTTTATTTGTGACCACACTGTGTATATACATGCTATGTCCTTTGTAGTAAAATTGTTATATATTAATTTTTGCCTGTAATATTATGCAGTGATGATGCAAATGCCATTGTCATGATATAAAAGACTGCTTAGTTTAGGTGTTCTTGATTGATTTGTTTTTGTGAGTGAATATTTTATTATTGTTTACTTTTTGTTATAATAAGAGTTAAGGGCAGATGATTGTGGGAGGTTTTGTTAATAAATCATTGATGTTGAGACCACTGAACGTCGCATGCAAGACATTAACGTTAAATATTTTGAAGGTGGACAGACGATTAGGTGATAAATATATAAATAGCATAAGACAAGTGAAAAGCAGAAGAAAGTAAAGTTACAAAAGGAAACGTTAACTACTAAGACTAATGGTAGAAATGGAGATAAGAAAAATAATGTATTCTGTTAAAGCATGGTTCTAAAGTAATTGAATCAGCCTGTGTGCACTTTGACAAAAGGAACAGAGGATTTTCAGAAAAATAAGACCTAACAATTACGGTAACTCGCACCATAATTGTAAATGAATCACACACAGAATACTAGTGCAATAGTAATAGAGAAAATAGGTCTGCTTATCAACTGAAATTCTAAAGTAATTGAATAGGACTTTTGACAAGAAGGAGAGAACTACATATATAGTGTTTATGATAGTGTTTATATATTATTTTGAAAACAAGTGAAGTGCATGCTGTTTTATTTATCATTGAATTTATTGTTAACAAGTCACAGACACCTACTGTAAAAGAATCCTAAGCCCAACAACATAGTATATATTTATACTATTAAGAAATATAAGTAAAAGCCTTTTTATTTTGACAATTAGCAAAAATAATATATATTTTAAATTCTGACAGCCATCCCTACATTTACTAACTTTTTAAAAGTTTTTTCTTTACTTTTTTTTAATGCAGTGTTACAATACACAGAGAAAGGTTATACTTATAACCAAGTTCTAAATACAATGAGGTTCTAACTATAATATTTGTTTTTATCTATTATTGGCTGGTAATTCCTGTTTCACCCTGAACTTAAGCTTTCTAAGGAAAGACCAAATTTCTGGAAGAAAGCTAACTTCAAGGGGTAATGATAATATCATTTACACTACAATTTTTTTTAATTACTACTAGTTATTAATAATATTTATAACAGCAGATACTCTGTTTGAAACTATGTCCCCTCAGTAAAATTAGTTGACACCATTGTTTTGGTTTTTGAGTTATGTAATAAAAAGAAGCAGAAGAAAGAAGAACAACAAATTCAAACTTTTTACTATGATATTTACAGACATTCCCTGAACTTGTGACATAAAAGGAAACACATATTTGAAAAGTTATTATGACATACTGATGAGATATTTAAAATACCATTTCAATGAACAATCCGAGCCATCCCAACAGAGACAGTGCTACCACCTCCCTGATAAGTGACATACAGATAAAATTTCAAGAAGTACAGCCTCAAGAATGCTGCAGAAATTTAGCCTTTGGGGAACAGCAAGAAATCCCTAACTGTCTAAAGGGGATAAAGCAAAGAAACAAGCTTTCTTTGAAAATATATGTATCCTGGTTTTTGGAACAATGGTACAAAGTGCTTTGGACAGACAAGCATAAATTTGAACTGTTTGGTTCCAACTGACAGGCAGATACTCACCAAAGATTCAATGAGAAGGTTGAGTGCCAACAGTTGAGCATGCACTAGATTCTGTGATGGTTTGGGGTGCAATATCTGTGAATGATGTTAGTCATATTTACAAAAACTGATGGAATCATGGCTATCAGAATAAACATCACAGTATATTGGTCCATAATGCTACACTCTCTGTAAAGACGTTCATAGAGCAGAATTTCACTTTTCCAGACGATAATAAATCCCAAGCACACTTCCAAAAACTTTTAAGCCTGTTAGTACAAGAAAGAAAGCAAAAATGCTCATGAGATCTCCAGAAAATGGAATGACCACCACAAAGATCAGAATTTAGCTCCCATGGAACAATTCTGGGATTTGCTGGACTCCTTCTTTGACACAAATATCAACAAAAGAAAACCTGTGGACACAGCTTTAGGAAAATGGAATCACACTAAACCAGAGATTTTGACTAAATCAGAAGACACAAAGCAACGATGTTAAGCTGTAACTGTTACCAAAAGTGGCCACACTAAATGTTAGCATTAAAAAAACATAAAGACATTATTTGTGTATTAGTTTGGTAACAGCTTCCTGTGAGATTAATTTGCAATAATTATAAGTTAATTTCCATACCAAATCAATGGCTATTTTATGTGTAAAGCTAATAAAATGAGAAATGTTGATGTGTTCTAGTAAATTTGTGCACTACTGTATATATTTGATAGTTATGCACTTCAGTGGAGTACTTGCATTTAGTTTTATAACACTGGATATAAAGATATAAATAAATACATACTTGTATTTATTTTAAAGATAAGTAAATGGTTGCAGAATGTCTAAGTTCAGAATCAAAAATAAAAAATAAAAAAAACATATATAAACTTTAAATATATCAATGACAGTTTTCCAGAGACAAATTTTAATACCTGGTTTAAAACACAGAAGATCTGGTCTATTCATTGACTTCTTGTAGCAGATGTAAACATCAGAGCCCACCTATGAAAACACAAAAATTTGAGAAGTACGTAGAAACTAGTACAAATTACAAAACAATCACAATATCTAATATATGCTTTAATATAACCTCACTATAATTATTAAATTTATAGACAAATGACTAAAGAATTTATAAACAAAAATTACAAAAAAATTAGAATCAAGATTTCCCAACCACTTGTCCACAGACATGTTTTGGCCAGTTTGCAGAAACATTCCGATTGAAAATAGAAAAAAGATGAAAGAAAGAAATGTGTATTGTGAAACATTAAATTGCCTTGAAACCTATAATTTGTAAAAGTGTTAAGAATAGATGAAAAGTGTTTCCTTCTTAGTTCATTGTATAATAATTGAGCCTCATAGCATTCATTTCAAGGTTTCTTAAATAAGTTAAATTATAGGCTTACATTAACAGGCCTAATGGTTTGTAAGTGTTTTACACAGAATTTGCCAGCATGTGGCATGATAAATGTTGGGAAGAACTGCTACAAGTTAGAGAAAAAAAAAACAATGTGAATATATCAAACTACGACACAGCTAACATGATGTTCAAGAACCCCAGAAAGAGTAATCAAAATACAATCATCTGTCACATGCTTGTTTAATACACTATGAACAGCACAAATTTACAGATGTTACTCCTATGAAAGTCACTTATCACAAGCAATCAAAAAGCTCCCCTTGTTTTTTATCATCTCTTTTTGCAACAAAATATTTGATTCTCATATTACATGACACAATTTCAGCAAATATCTTCACAAGAGATATAAATATTTTCATCATTATTTAGCCTAAAATTGTATTTTGACAAAACTACAAGTCAAATAGAACTCATTATTTCATCAAACACAACATTATCTATTAATACATAATTCAAAGACAAAAAACCATCCAGTGGCAAATAATCACGGGACAATGTACACTAAACAGAACTAACCAGTTGCTCCTGGGCAGTAAAACAGAAAAAATTACATTGATCAAACTTAGAATACCACTGCACAAGCTCATCAATTCTGTGTACATGTGAGGATCAAAAGTGCTTATGCTATAGCCTTGCAGTGTATTTATAACCTGACTTTATAAACTCTAAATTTATGTTTGTAACTATCACCATTCTTTTAGTAAAAGATTATACTTTCAAACAAACTTACAAATATGACATAGCTGTTTTTGGTGAATAAAACACAAATTTTAACTGACAGTACTCATGTTAATAGCACAGTTAAGGTGAAATTGAAAATATAATATTACAAGAATGTTTTTCTTCAAAAAATTAACATATATACATTTAAATACAAATGAAAAACTTTCTCTTCAATAGTTACCTGAAAACTTGAGTATATCATAACTTAAATCTCTCAACACAGGTTCGGTCAAATCTACCAACCTTGTAACCACTTTTGTATTTGTTATAGTTTCTACACTATAACTTTTAATAAACTTGGTGTATCTCCACAAAAATTGGTAGATTTTCAGTAACCATTACAAGTCTTTTGTACACAGAAAATCAGATTTTTTAATGAAGTATGTTTACTAAAGATTTGTCTGTAAATATAGATAGTATTTCTATGTACTAGCCCCTTGGTAATATCTGTCTGATGACATCCTCTATCTTGGTACTATATATAAACACCTCTTACAGATAATCTTGTCACTTTTTTGAGACTGACCCAATCCACAGTCTCTAACACCAACTCTTAGTGGGGAAGAAAGGCAGAAGATGGCCAATGAGGGCATTATCCATACAGAATGTGTTTGCATAGATCATGGTCATGCCAATAGAATATTAGTATCCTAGTGGGGGAGTACCACTACATCTGGAACAGGTATGCTCTCCACCCAGAACCTACGTTATGCACATAATCTGTCATTACTATTGGCCAGGCCCCAACTAGGTAGCTGAGGTCCCACTGCGTGGGGTTGGAATTATAGGGCCATGGCCCCTAAATCCCACTTTGGTGGCTAAGACATTTGGGCTGCAATAGAAACACTTGTGAGTGAATCCCAATCTGTAGCCATGGAGTGATGCATTACGAGTCACCAAAATGAACAAACCCTCTCCTCAACCTGAAGAAGTCTGAAAGGCAATACCTCAAACTTAGAATGACAGGATCCTTTTTGCCATACTCAACCTGAGAAAACAGAACTCATCCAGTCTGGAATTATGAACACTCATCCTCACTCCCCAACCACTTGCTCCTGGAGTTATGGGGAGGACGTGGAACAAACGGTGCTCAACCAAGGAGCCACGATGGGACCACTCTGCATTCACAATTACGAGGAGACAAAGGACCCTTTTCCATGAACAATGTACTGAACCAATATTGGTCAAAAAGAAGGGCTACACTCGACACAACCGGATAGATGGGCATCAAATCTGAACCAATATTGGTCAAAAAGAAAAGCTACGCTCAACCCAACCGGATAGATGGGCATCAAATCTGAACTGATATTATAAGTAGGCTCCCACATAAGCTAGTGCCGCTCCTATCAACATCTGGGAAAAAAAAACACCCAGGGTCCCAAGTAGGAATGCCCCCAACTTCACCCTCTTCTCCAAGAGTGGAGGAAAGTCACCCAAACACTTTGGAGGAATAACCTCTGTCCACCACCCCAGTAACTGTAAACTGGGAGTGGTAAGGATTCCCTAGACCCACTAGTAGAATATAGAGGAGGGGGGGGTGTCCTGAAGAACATTGCTCTGGGAAAAGTGCAATAGGTGAACTATGTTTCCTACATTTTTAAAAAACAAACCGACCCTGATTTATTCAATCCACTGATGGACAGGGACAGGCAGGATCCCCTTATGCTTTAATCATGATAGCCCACAAGTGGAAGTCCAGCATAGTGCATTAATAATACCCAGTCTACCTCTAGGTGGTCTTATGGAACACCTCATTTCTACAGAACCTGTCACAATCTAGATAAAGTATACTGAATTAATGGTAGTTAGTAAGGATTTGGATTTGGTTTGATAAAAGTACACCTCACTGGGCAAAAAATATGTAAGGGACCCTGGAAAAGAAAGATAAAATGAGATTTGTAATGAAAATACTCACCCTACTGTACAATCTAGTTGAAAACCGTCACAGGAAGATATTGCCAGATCATGCAAATAATGTGAGATAAAAGTATTGGGGGAGGTCCACATACCAGCCCGCACAATGTCCTCCATCGGGCAATTCAACCGGGTCACTAAAGACATAGAAATGTGTCAAATCTGATGATACATCACTCACAGAAGTCTCCTCTCCTCCAAAGAGAGCCCAGAATAAGCAATATGGATCAATTTTCATACCCACTCCGTCAAGGTAAGCAAAGATAAACCCCGGGAAATTGAAGAGTCAGAATGAATAAAAAACTGTTGTTCAGCACCTGTAAAAGCTTTAGTGCAAGACATTTAACACTTCAAGGCAAATAACAAACAATCAGGATCCAATCGGTCATGGAAGTGAGAAATAGTGGTCAAATGAATCAGTGAAAAGGATTTATCCCCTTCCCTGGTTTCCAGTGTCTGAGGTAAGAAGGACTTGTCTGGATAAAGAAGGACAGAGATAGAATGACAAAGCATCCTTTAATTAACCTTAAGGGAAAGGTTCAACCTCCTCACAATACACCATTGTTGATATGTGTGTGCCCTTTCCATTGGTAAATGTCCATCACGGAATGACACAGAGATTGAGACAGGCACATGGCAACCTTAGAAGTTAAACCCCGATGCAGTGCGAAGGACCGCATAACCTCCATGCATGAAGCTTGAGCCTAGGGTTGGATGGGTTTAAGATTTCATATTGTGGCTGCCTCGACAGAGACAGTCAAAGAGGTGGGCACTCCTGAAATTACCGCAGAAGTGGAAACCAGGGTTTAGACAGCCAAACTAGTGCATCCAGCATAATACATGCAACCAGGGGTTGAACAAATCATTGCTAGGACTCTGGGTAACAGACAAATAGGTGGGAAGGCATATAGTTGCAATCCAGTCCAGTCGTGACCAAATGCATCTATTGACAATGCCCAAGGGTGAGGTACAAGTCAGATATTGCCATGGGCAGTTGAGTGGGGAATAAAAGACTGGAACAACTGAGAAAAAATCAGACCAATGTTTAGAAGGGCAAAAGTAAAGAAACCCTAGCAGTTGAGTTATAGCTGTAGTGTGAGAGGAGGTAAGTATGTTTTGGAAATCTCAAATTTTATTTGTATAATATCTAAAACCTCCTAAATAAATTTCAAACATTTTTATTCCATAAAACTTTATATCTTACCCATTATTTTCTCTACTCAAACTTTATACAATGTTGGTCAAATTGACCCACCTTGTAACCACAAAAAAAAAAATAATCTAAATAAATCTAAATTGCCATTTCTTTCCTTCTAGAATGACTTCAAATTGTAATATAAAACTACATTTGTTTATCCTAAATAGCTTTAAACTGATAACAGTATACATCTATTTTATACTTAAATTTTATTGCCCTTTGGACCCTGTCTAATTATTATTCATGCCAGTGTAAGTTGTAAATTACTCGGCAAACATGCAGCTCACATTACATTATCCAATTACATTATACATGAGCTACTCACAAGTGCACCTCATGAAAATATTTCATTATATTATTATTATTTAGTTCATCTAATCTAACCTGAAGTAACACAAGTTTCCTATTTTTACATTTTGGTTGCTTTTATAATAATAAATAAAGAATACACATGAAAAACATTACTTACCTGGCTCTTCTATTTTGCTGTTGAATGTTGATGAGACTTAACCCTACTTTTTATACTAATGGTAGTACTGCACTAATTTTTTTATTTCATTACATAATGCACCAAAGAACGCAGAATAATAACATGCAAAAAAGCATACAATGTTCCATAACAATCACAATTTTTCTAACAATGCGACAAGATCCATTACAAATTTACCGAGCTTTTCAGAGTGCTTCCCATAGGAATAAAGATTAAACTGAAAGAGAAATTGACAATTCTCTGTACAGTAAACAATGTAGTATAATTTGTCATTTGACAGGTTAAAAACCTTGGTTATAAATACTATAATTTCAATGTCAGAGAGAACTATTGACAGTTTCTGAAAGAGAGGATGTGAGAGGTGGTCATGGTATGAGGGGTCTGATTTTCGATTTGATAGCTCTGTAACTAAATAAGATTGAAAGTTATAAAATTATGCATTGCCTGAGCATTGACAATATTATAACAAGTAAGTTATGTTAAACTTCATATTTCTTGAGGGGTGGTAAATAAATTAGGATGCCTAGAGAACAAATGTCACAATTCTCATACTAGATTCTTTTAAATATTGCCTTATAAAAGTATGAAATTAAAACTTGTGTACTATTAAAATATACATTATTAGCTCTGTTTTTATGCTACGTTTATTGGTATACCATGAAAAAAAGTAGTTTAATTAAATTTTGAATGTGACTCACTAAAACATCGTGACATGCACAGAAACCCGGGTCGAGAGAATTAACTGACTTTATTTTCAACAAACTTAAAATAAAAAAACTTTTACCTTTTAGAACATGCTACTTACCATGCCTTTGTTTAAGGTCTTGTTGATAATACAAAAAGCACGTGGTGGTGTCTCCCCCTATTAGAAACAACAAATTCACTGGCTTAAAACTTTGTTTTCAATACATATCCAATATGAATCCTTATTTATTTTCTTTTACATAAAAAAATAGATTGGTCACATTATTTCAAAATGGTTTAATGAAAAATAAATTTTAACTTGAAGTAATTAGAAGTATTTATATAGTAAATTCATAGCTAATCAATTACCTTATTAACCAAAATAATGCAAATGTCTGTCACAACCAACTGATTACAGGGAGCATTAGTAGCTGCTCGTCTGAATGTAAGGAATGTCCGAGATCCACTGTTGTTCACATTGGCAGATCGGCCATAGGGTGTCGTGTGAACTACCTGACTGTCTGCCATCACTCGCTCTTTGGTTTCATACAGCACTCTAATAAGGCATAGAAAAGTTTTAGTTACTATCAATACCAAAAAAATCATCATACTCAACACTAAATGTTTTAAGTCCAAGTTTACAAAAAGTAAATTTTTTCCTTAAGTGCATTGTAATGCTAGTTTTTGCCTTCACTTTTGTAAGACATATAACTCTTACAGATAAAAGTACTGCCAAAGTTAAGCATAAGGTGTAATTCTTGGGCCTGAAAATGCTAATTTAGGCTTATTTATTACATACATAACGTATGGACAACATGTGACCATTTATCCCTCAAGGCTGTCCTTGCACACCCACCCTTGGGAAAAAAAATTTCACCCTTAACCTATCATGAAACTATTGATTCTCCTCTTTAAACTCCTGTATAATGGTGACCTCCACTACTGCTGGTTAGAGCTGGGCAAAAGGGGTATTAGATAACCAATTAATCAACAGCCTCACTAACAGATTGCATATGATTAATCAATTACTACTGTGTCCCTCAAATCATAGTAGTAAAAGCAGAAAAAAAAGTTGGAGGCTGGTGCTGTTGTAGAGTCAGCAGTTCAAAATTAGTGATATTAGCAGATAAACTTAAAACGTTTGTATGTAGCTTTGTGATTAACAACAAACAAACATAATCAGAATATATTGATTATTTATACAGTTGGAATAACTGGATACCCTAATTTTGGTTACTTGATTATTTTTGATACAATTGATTTAATCATAATTAAACTGATTAGTTTATGCGACATTCATCAATGTAATCTCTGCTCAAAAGAAACAAATTATATCAATTAAGTTACCGGTGTCAACTCATTACACAAGTCCATCACTTGGTAAGGGTATTTCTGAACTTTTCATGCACTCCTAAAAAGCATAAAATCAACTCACAGCTTAACTACTAACCATGACAGAGGATTACATAGTAGTCCAACATTCAATCTGAGGTAGAATAATTTTACTTGTGGTGTTTAATTTTTTTTATCGCTCCACTAAATTTATTTAATATAAATAGCAATGGTAAAATCACAAATAACTTAAAAGAAACTTAATGGAAGCTCTATATGGTAACTATAGCTTGTTTAGTGTCTAGTTTGATCATTATACTGAGTGACAATGATTATTTCTTAAAAATAAAAAGCCTGTAGGGAGTTAGTAAGAATCACTCGTATCTGCCATCCTGGGTACAGGCTTTCAAACCTTAATGCTTAGTTACAAATATCTCTTGTGTAATCAGCAACAGCATACCTATACATTTCTTTGTGTTTATATTATCATCCTATTTCTGCTAAAAATTAATATCAAACACAACAAAGTGAAACTTTCCTTACCCAATATCCACAAGGGGGGGTTTGTCTCTGCCTCTACGGTAACATAAATAAATACTTGGACTCCGTAAGCTACCATGGTTCAAATCGGCTGGAAAACCCAAAGGAGTTGTCTCAATGCAGGTAAAGTTTTGAGGTACTATCTCTCCTTGGCTTCGAATAATTACAGTAATGTCTGTGACAGGAGCTAAAGTGTGAGAAGTTTTCAATGTGACTCCATCTTGAGAAAATTCTTCTAGTGGCTCAGGATTATCTGGCAAGCCTGCCACCACAAAGTAGTCAGCAACTCGTTTGTCCTCCATTGCTTCACATGCTAAGTTGCAGCATATTTACTTGTGTTTTATATACTATAAAAGCATTCATTTTCTTCGATAATTTCATCATTTACAGCCAAAATAGTTTCCAATACACATTAGACCATGTCTATTTTCAACATCAGAAGAGGTTCACATACACTCATTTTTATCAAAACACCACATTGTTAATAACCTGGAAAAAAATCAAACTTTTTAACTTCCTGTTTCATTCAAAAAAAATTTAACAGATTAATAACCACTAATTTACTATACTCAAACTTGTATGTATTCCCTTTTCTGTTGAAAAAATTTGTTAAAACATCATCTAAAAAATAATTTATTATAATGTTCTGTACATAATTGCACCATAAATTACATGTAAATAAATTTACATTCTGTAGCCAGTTTTTCAAGATACAACTGCTCAGCATTTCTAAGTTAAACTGCCAACATTTCATGAAAAGGTTTGCTCAAAATGCAGTAACAAATGCTTTAACACTAATCTTTTCAAACTTTTTACCTTCTATATTTCACCAACATCTATTATCTTAATCCCCCCCTCTGTCATTTTTTCTGACTTAAACATATTTTAAAATAATTTTCTAAATGTTCATATATTATTTAGAAAAAATTGTCTTAGTGACAATATCAGCTGCAACTGCCATGCAGCTCATTAGATTATTGTGGTGCACCTGCTGTAAACAATTGACAAGCTGATATTAAGGACTTTACCTCAGTGGCCAAATGGCTACAGTCTCAAAAATTTGAGCAGAAAAAAATACAAAACGAAAGCTAGTGTTGGTTAAAGTTCATCCAGAATTGCAATATTTTCCTATTTCCTGATTCTCAGTTTGCATGCAAACCTTGAATAAAAATACACTTTTCCTGCAATATATTCTAGCCACAGGTCTAAGTACTTAAAACCATCCTCCTTCAATAACAATGTCTATTTGCAGGACATCTTCATCAATTCTGTACACATAGATTGAAAACTTGAAAACCAAGAAAAGGTTAGCTTTCAGTTACTTTTACTAAAAAAAATCAGAAATACTTTGCTGCAATAAATGCTGTTTAAAACTCAACTGAATGTGTTGACTACTACAACTATTAGAGAATGATGTCAACATTGTTTGGAGAGTTTAAATTTTTTCACAACATCCATGTCACTGGCTTGTCCAAGCAAGTTCTAACACAACATACGGACAACAAGGGACCATTTAGTCATAGAAGGCTGTCCTGTACACCTAACCTTGGGGAAAAAAACTTAAACCCACTCTATATTTTTCTGAAAATTTTTTATTTCTCTTTTAAAACTCTTAAAGTATAGGCCTTCAATGTTGTTGATGGTAACTCAGTCCATAAGCAAATCACTCTACCATAAAAATAAAACTCAAGCCTAACCTGTCTTTTCTCCAAACCTTAACCTTGTGTACTCTCATTTCATTGTGCTTAGAATGTAGCACAAGGAAATCAGAGATCTTTATCCTATCAATTTTTCAGATAATCTATAATCTTTTAAGCTTCAATAAGATCATCTCTTACCTTTCTTTGACAAACAAAAACAAGAGATCTTAACCTATCCCTATAAATAAGGTAACCCTTCCACCCCAGAATCATCCTAATAGCACTCCTCTGAACCTTTTTCAATAAGTCAATAATCATATCCTTTCTTAGATAAGGAGATTGAAATTATACATAATATTCCAAATGAAGCCTAACTCTTGATTTGTATATAGATAATTACCTGTTTTGACTCGTAATCAATAAGTCTACAAGTAAACCCTACACTTCTATCAGCTTTGCTGTTAGCAATAGAGCACTACCATGATGGTTTTACTGACTTATCCACTATTATGCCAAAATCCTTTTCTTCAGTCATACTATTGAATGTGTTCCCATATACATTAAATGTGTGATCCGAATATATCATAGTGCAATTACTATAATTAAAGGTTATTTGCCAACTAACCAACCGATACAAGTCATTCTATATTTAAAAATCCTCAATGCAGATAGAAATACCCAAGAGTTTAATGTAAATGTCAGCTTTAATGTTTAATAATTATGCCCATATCAATATCTTTAAAGACCTAAGCATCAGCTCCTGAGGAATTCCACTAATAACAAGGATCTAGTTTCACTGGACTCCATTAATAACTTTTTTGCTTTCTTTCATCCAGCCATCCTACAGACCAAATTACTAGTCTTTCCCCAACCCCCAACAATTTAATTTTCCTGGCTAGTTCTTTGTGTGACACCTTATTAAAAACTTTTTGAAAATCAAAGTACACTAACCTCCACCTCTTTTCACTATTCAAACAACATACAACATCCTCAAAAAAAAATAAAAAAGTTTAAAGATTAATAATGAAAGACTTCCTTCTAAAGATCTCATGTACTTGGCTTTGAACTTACCAAACAAATGAATCACAGCAAACAATTAACTATCATTGATGGTCATAATAGTGATCAATAGCTATTGGAAATGTGTTTCAAAAGTACAATTCATTGAAGGTTCTTATTGTTAGAAAATTTTTCACTGACATACTGAAAAAATGATATAAAACAAAAGCAACAAATGCAAACTGCAAACGAACCAACATATTTTTATGACAAATATAGCTCTTAAAATGCAAATGATCAATTTCTATAACATGTAGACCCAAAATATTGAGTAAAGTTAAAATCTGTTTAGAATATTCATAATACACCATATACAGTTTATATGTCTGTATCCAACAATTTTGGAATTCATACCTAGTTTGCTCTTACTTAGATCAAGAAGAAAGAGACAAAAACTAATTTGATCAAAGATAAGATTAAAGAAATCATAGAAAATGTAGAGAAGGATTATAATAAAAGAAAATGAAATGTATATTCCCTCTGATGGAAGTTTAGAAGAGCTCAGAACATCTGACAACTGTTAAAACTCAGAATGGAAGAAGTAAACTACATGACAGAAGGTGTTTCACGTAAAAGTGAAATATTGTTAGGAACAGAATTCCAAACAATTTAATCAGACAACTGTTTACTTAGGATAAAGTAAGTAAATCACAGGCCAGAAAGTGTTTTGATTACAACTTAAAATGACATATTGCCAAGAGTTGTAGAAAAAACTTTTAAGATACAGAAACTGATCCAAAAGCATGACAAGAAAACTGCTATACATGTGGAAAACATGAACATTACGTCTGAGACTGTGATGAATCAGTTATAGATAATAAACTTAGGAGATGATATCCTGAAGATTAGAATACTCCATCCACCCCACTGATAAGATGTGCATTACTTTCAGAAACCAGTCTATAAATCAGTGGATTTGCTGAAGAGATGGATCCCTTGAAACATATTGATAGACACTGGTAAGTGGGAAATTGTCTCTAGTTATGAAGAAGAGGATGGACTGATGTGAACAGTAAGTGGTAAAAAGTTCCTGCAAGAAGAATGTTGAAATTACCTCACTGTGGGAAGCTTCTTTACACAACATAACTGAAACTGAGAAAGGGTAGATATTGGGAATAGATTTCATACACAAACCTATATATGAAATTAAATTTGTTATAAACAATTCCACAGTCTAGGGCTAAGAAATCCCTGTGCTACACTACAGTTACAGCATCAGAAGTTGAATTTCTTGACAACAAGAGTGGAAGCACAAGATAATTAAGACAACCGATCTTTAGTGCAACAGAGCAGAACCCAAAAACACAGGTGGTCCAAACCAAAGCACATCCACTGTAGCCATCTTTGGAGGTATGTCAGCAGAAGAACAGACAACTGGTTTGTTAGCTTCAGAGAAGACTTCAACAGAAGTATATCAACCTGCTAAGAACCAAATGTTCCTGTTGCAAGCATTTCTAGAATAACATCAGAGATGGAACCAACAGTGTATTCCCTCAATCATCAATCCACGTACAAACTCCCAAGTAGATATTGAGAATATCGTCATTAAAATGAAACTGAACAATAATCGTCTACCATGAACTTGAGCATATATGTGAAGGTTTGTTAACTTCTCAAACTCAAATGGACACTGCCACCATCCGGCCAAAAATCTTGATTAACCCATCAGATGGTGACAGTATTCGATAACATTTAAGTCTCTTTGGCTGAAAACTAATCCAAACCATGTTATTATCCACAAAATTAAAAAAACTGAAGTTTTATAAGGTTTGGTGATAGTTATTAGAAAATCATGAAACTAATTCTAGCAGAACGTGCAAAAAATTACCAATTACTCAAGTTACAAAAATTTAAATGATTTTGTAAGTTCTGTTGTTATTAACTATTATTTTCTAAAAACATAATCCATAAGAACCCACCAAATAAAATAGCCCAATACAACAACATTAAATATACTCATTTTACCCATTAGCAGTGAAAGTCCATACTGTTCTCATTAAGTTCTTAGTCAGAACACTACTAGTCACCAAGTACATCCATTATTTTAAAGACATGTGAAAGATGAACTAAACTAAGCCTTAGTGAAGTTAATGCAATCTATTTTTTAAGTTACCTTTTCAATACTTTGTGGCCTTCTAGTTGGAAAGTTACAATTTCAGTAAGTATGAACTGATACAATATTAACAGTGTCACGTTAACAATGACAAAAGGTTAATTTGCAATAACTATTAGTATTATATCAAATTGAACTTCAATTTTAAAAACGGATTTTTTTGCATACACAAAAAGTGTTCTGTCAGAATGTACTTATTTTCAATTCAATTACAAGCATACTACTTAACATCCAGTACCCAAATAGTCAATAGAAATTATTAAAACTTAAAAATAAAAACCAAAACACAGGGTCAGTTAGTAAGGTTTAATCACTAATATTAGTTTAGTTTGGGCCTAGAGTGTTCAGTGAACTCTTGTTCCATAGTACTCAGCAAATAATGTTAACTGTAAATGTACTTTAACATACAGTATACTATTACTATATAATAATATCGTGTATACTGCACATAGTACATAACGTGATGTTTTACATGTGATTGATAGTGATAGCTTTACAATAATCTAAAAATAAATACTGTACTCTTATAAAACCTGAAATTGGAAAATAGACTAAGTTTACCACCTAATGCTTATTTAGATAAAATTACAATTATCTAACTTACATGTAATGAATTATCAGGTTTATGACAATTGCGGACTTCTCACTCATTGGTTTACTGTTGTGAACGCCATCTATCAATGGTCTTTTTGAAAGGCGTCAACTATTTCTATACGCATAATTCAATTTTTTCAAAGCATATATATATAATAGAGACGGCTGATATGGGCATAGAAAACCTTCATTTGAAAAGCACTAAATTTTTGTGCTTTTCAAATAAAAGTTTTCTCTACCCATATTAGATGTCTTTCCTGTATATATATATATATTTACCTGCACAGTGGGTTCCTCATCATCATGCATTTTCCAAAGCATACTACACCTTTGTTATCCATAAAGCATTTCTTATAAAATCATTAAAGAGTATTTTTAGTCTCTAAGTTGATAACAACTTATAAAAAACAAGTCGTGATAGAAAGTTGACATATTTTAAATATTTGACCTTTTGGGTAAAGCGCTGTTGTTCAACCAATAAAGCCACTATAGACATAATAAAATTAAAAAAATATTTATTGCATTAAATATTAAGAAGAACTTGAGAGTATAATCGTTCAATTAAATAAGTTTGAAGTGATAATTTTCCAAGACAAGTTGTGCAAAATACTTATAAAAAGTGACTACCTAAAATTTCATCAAAGGATATCATTTCATAAACATGACACGACAATGAGAAATTCTTTCTTTATGTCTTCATGACCGTCAGAGGTCGTTTAGTTTCACGTGAGTAATGATTAACCTTGTAGCACCAATTTTTTTTCGAATGATCATTGGCCTTTAATCATGCAATTACTAGCACGTGTATATTTGTCATAACCTTGACGTCATCGGTCGCTATATAAGTCTGAAGGCTATTAGTAATACAGGATAGGATTGTGTTTCTATGCGGTAGAGTTGTTTGAGAAATTAATTTGACGAATATTGGTAAAACATTTGTTTTAAAGTTTTGTTAGGTTGATTATTTAATCTTAGAAGTTAAAAAAAATTACGTAAGTTTGAATAATAGTAATTTTTAATAATGCTTGGAGACGGCTTGAATGGTTAATGAAGAAACTTGTATTAGTTTTTTCATTACCCATTCAAGCCGTCTCCAAGCATTATTGTTTTCAAAGTGGGTTTCTCGTCATCGAAAATAGTAATGTTTGTGGAAATCGGTTTAGATTGTTAATTACTATGAATAACGTTTCTTTTGTTCTTTTTTTAAAATTCTTCTTTGTAATTGTAGGTAGAATCAAAATGTGGTATTCCAATAGCACTACGTAGAAGTTTTCGTGAATAATTACTTTGTTTTTTGTGGCCTTGATCGTTAAAACACGCAACATGTTTTATTGTATTAATTTTGTCCCCCGGTGGAATGGTAGGAAGTCTACGGACTTACAACGTAGAATCCGCGGTTCGATTCCCCGCAGTATATACAGTAGATAGCCGAATGTGATTTTGCCCTACAAATAACAAATTAATGGTTCCGTTTCGAGCTTACTTACTGATTAAGAATATTTTGTTACAAGTTGCAGCTTCTACAGTAAGAAAGATTTGTATTTAGAACAGGTACAACTGTGTACTTGAATGATCGCACCACTCATCGAAATACAAATTGTATTTACTGTAAAAGCTGTAACTTGTAATGAAATAAACAAACATTGACTTAACTTTTGATTTTTTTTAAGGTGATCTTGGTGAACTTTTCAAATAAATTGTGATATTTCCATTCAGATATAACTACATAATTTCTAAGTATCAGAAAATGCCTGAGGTGGAAATAATGAGCCAGCAGCAGCAACAAGAGGTTGGATGTCAATTTATTGCAAAAATATCAATGTTACCAGTTATGTCAACAGCATTAGGTTATGTAACATCTACCTATGGTCATATCAAGGAGTCCAACAGCTTGGTATATGGTGCTTTAGCTACAGCTGAAAAATCTGTTAGCATTGTTGCTGAGCAAGCAGGCCCAGTTTTATCTAAATTTGGAGGATCAAGTAAGTGAATATGAATCTGTAACAAAACTTGTACAACTGTGTATTTGTAATATTCAATTTAATTTCGGAAAGAATGGTCAATGCATGTTCATACAGACCTTTATTATAATGTTAAGATTAATATTAGTTTGAATGACAGATTCTAAATGCATGAGTTACCTCTTCAAAGTTGTTTTTATTGTTTAATGCTGTAAAAGCCATTTGTCTAATTTCTAAAAATATTTATTACTTTCACTTAACATATTATTATTTTATTTTTTATCATTTAGTTCAAAAGATAGACAACCTTGCCTGTCAAGGTCTTGATAAACTACAGGAGAAAGCACCAATTGTTACTAAGAGTCCAGAAGAGGTATTTTTTTTTTTTAACAAATTGCATTGATAAACAAGAACATGAGATTACATAACTTAAGAAAAAAACTTCATAGTTTTAAGTTTTATTTTTAACATGGTCGTAGTCAAAAAATATTTTTAAACCGTACTGTATGGGGGAGCAATCTGTAATAATGTTTGTATGTAAATGACAATTTATGTATCGTGAGGGCTTAATACATAACCATTACTTATGTCACTGTTCAACTTTCATTAACTTTTTATTCCTTATCTTGAAAATGGATACATATATATTTGATTTGTAGAACAAGCTTATATTCACCTGATGGTGAACAGCTTATAGATGCACACCATTACTTAAATAGGGGAAGGTCATTTTTCTATGTATTGTAAATACAAAGTATACTTAATTTGTACAGTACAGTGTAATACACATTAGCCACAAAAATAAATTTTTGTGTGAAATAATAAATGTAATATTGGTTTTGTTATATTTTCTAACAATAGTTCTGATGTAATTTATGGTATATTTTTTGGTTCAATATCTGCAATATAATAATGGCTGGAGACTGTTTGAATGGGTAATGAAAAACCTTGTCGAAACATTGTACATTTGCTGTTATGTTAAACTTGTATTAAAGTTTTTCTTCATTACCCATTCAAGCCGTCTCCAGCCATTATTAGTCTCAAAGTGGGTTCCTCGTCACCGAATTTGAATCTGCAATATAAGTCTTCAAACTAATATAAAACAAATAGTTTTAATTATAATAACCCTTGGTGTTTGTTTAATTAAGCATAGTTCTATGGTTTAGGGAAGAATAGTGTCTACAGTCTTCTTTGTATTTTTAAATTTTTTTCTTTTCAGATATTGAAAAACACCAAAGACTTCTACATCTCAAGTCTGCAGAAGGGATTTAACCACTATGATGGAATTAAGAACTATGGAAATGACAAGGTAAAAATGTTATTTTGACCAACTTAACATCTTTATAAAGCCACTATAATTAGTAGATATTTGTGTGCTTGTTATTTGTCTCCCTGCAAGACAAATGTGATTCTGTATCCTATTATATTCTACAGCTTGTTTACTTTTAGGTACAAGAAATCAAACAATATGGTTACCAGAAGGCTTCACAGCTAATTACTTCACCTTATGTCTTGGTTGTTGACTCTGTGGACAAGGCTCTAGCTGTAACAGAAAGCTGCATTGATTACTATCTCCCACCTACTGGAGATCAAGGTAAAATGTTCAGTTTTCTTTGTGTTGTATAAATGTTTTTAAGTTTATTAATACACAGCTCAAACTCTTAAATTTGCAAAATATTCTAATGGTATTAAAAACTTTTTTTTCCTTTTTTTTCTTCAATGTTTAGAAATTCAATATATACTCTTCCTAAATATTGACATTTTATTGTAGGTAGTTGCATTGTCTAATCATAAATTTCAAGTTCTAACTTCATTTTACTCTTAAGGCTTCTTACTGTAAAGATGATCCATTTTGTGTGTGTATGTCTTAACATCCACCACCTAGGGTGAGCTTGCACTACCATAATTTTTAGTATGGTAAATAGAAACTGTCAGATGTTGTATATGGGATATCTTGTTTGTATATTTTTCCTCAAGAAGAGAGTATTAAAAATAATAATAATAATACAGCCCCTGAAATAAGGCACATTTCCATTTTTACGCATAGAACTTGGCTCAGAATTTAAAGATACGAGTACTTAATCATCTAAATGAGACCATAATTACCTTCCACAAAGCAAGATATGCAATTAGCATTTATTGAAGTCATTATGGATTTAATAAATGAAGGAAAGGAGACATTATCTAACACTGGTTTTTATACAATTTTTGCTTCCTTAATGGATACCCCTACTTAGTATAAAGTTAAACCTGGATTATGTGTCCTTCATCAGTTCATCGACCATATTTAAACTTTGACTTTTGGGGTACGTAAGCTCAACATCTTTTTTTATATATAAAATAAGCTAATTTCAAGTAACTGGAATTTAATTTTTTTTTGCTTTAGTTTATTCTTATGTATAATGGTAAAGTTGAAGATAAAATAAGAATATTGATGGGAATAATTTTGATTCACTGCTATTAATAATACTGTATATAAATCCTATTAAACAGCATTAGTATCTGAAAACCTGAATGAAAAAAAGGAGTTACACAAAGATATCAGCTTTGAAAGAATTGGTCATCTATCCAGTAAGATGAAAAAACGCTTGCACAACCGGGCTATGGAAAAGTTTCAGAATATCCAAATGCGAAGCCAAGAAACTGTATCAAAATTGTACTTTACTGTGGATCTGGTATGCTCCTAACTTAGGATAACTTACTAGCGTGTTTGGGAATTCAGTATTTGTTTTTGGGGAAGAAGTATAACTTGTACAGATAACTAATTTTATTGTAAGTAGCTTTCCAATGATAACTAAAGATGTGTATATTTTCAATAGTTCTTAAACATTTACTAAAGAACTTTACATATATTTCAAAATTATAAGACTAAAAGTTCTTGATTGTAACTGAAAAATCTTTTTACGTTGTCTCATGTTTGTTTGTTTGTTTTTTCTTAATTTCCTACTTTTGATTAGATTCAGTATGCCAGAGATAACATACAGGATGATGTTAATCAGAAATTCCACAGCACTATAGATAATGTTCAGAAAAATGCATCTTGGCTATGGGAAGAATTAAACAGAAATGAATCTGAAGAAATTGCTGCTAACTCCTCACAAAAGGTATTTATTTTGTAAATTAGCATGTGTGCCTTCATTGCTTTATTGAAATTCACTTGATAATGCTTCAAATTATATTGTAATGTTATGATTGGTATTATTATTACAAAACCTAAGGCTTAGCCATCATTTCATGATTTTTAGTGTAAAATTATACACCAAAAAGTAAAAATCAGTTCATTTAAATATCACGATATGAGGATTGGTAAACAAAAACTATTTAAAGGTAAGATTCACTGTTAATGTGATCCTTTATCTATGTATACTAATAGAACAATAACATTTTCAACAACCTTTCACAAATAGTGCAAATAAAGGAATAATTATTATTTCTAATCTTCTTAGACTGTAGGTCAACAAGCTGTTTCAATTGCCAGACGATTGACTAAACAGCTGGTAAATACTTACACTGGTCTAGCTACAACCTTTCAAACGTTCCCTGCTGCACTACAAGAGAACATAGCATTTGCTCAGAAGTATTCTCTACACTTGCATAATCAGTTAACTCGGGTATGTTCTTCTACCTTAAATATCGATGTAAAAAAATTTTATGTAGACTTGTGAAAACAGTTTTTTGCATATTATTAAATTAATGAGCTTTGGCATCATGGGGGGGGGGGATAATTTTGTTAATTTATTGTTTCTTAGTACAATCATTACTGAGGTTTCTTAGGTTGAATCTCCTTGTCTGTATGTTTATCTGAAATAATAATCTAAGCAAGTTTGTATAAATCATTTAAAGTTGGTTTAAAAACATGTTACGAAGTCTTTTTTTTTTTTTATAACCTATTAAAATTGATCTATTTATGCATGCCTTAATATGCTTTATTAAAATGGTAGGAGCAACATCAACACATTTACATGAATAGGCCCATGCCTTTAAGTTTTGTTACAGTAAACTTAGTTTTATGGCATGTAGCAGCATGGGTAAACTTTCTATGTAGCATTTCATACCAGTTTTTTTAGTTCCAATTTTTCAAAAGTGGATAGAATATTTTTCTTCAATATGTCATGTTCTTGTTTGATTCAAAGCAAAGTTACTAAATAATACAACATTCCTACTTATGCTATTGCTATAAAAAATTTTTTTGAAATATGTATACAATATTTTAGTAAATATTGCTTCAAAATAAATGTTAAATCACTAGCCTATAATATCTTCTGTTTTTTAGATAAAGAATTTGAATGAAATAAGTACAGTGATGTTGACAGAATTCAGGCATAACCTTAAAATTCTGGAGACCTCCATCCTGAATATGTTGAACAACTTTCTTCTTAAGGTGAGAGAAGCTGATATTTTAAAAATTGTGTCCAATTCCAGAGTATTGTTCCATCTGGTAGAATATATTTTTTAAACTTTTCTTGTAGTTTTTTAATAGAGTTTGGAAATTTTGTATTGTATAAGTGTCTCTGACAATCTTACCCTTGTAAGAAAAGTCCAATGTTGATTATTATTTTTTTTTTTATAGTTTCCAGAAAGAGAAATGGAAAGAAAATCAAATAACAGTATGCCAACATCCTAATGATCTAAAATAATAAATATGGTCTTCTGACATAACTATTAAATTGATTTCTAACTACATTTTTAAACAAATATTTTACAAGTAGCATTTTTTTCATATTTATTCTAATATAAATCATATGTTAATTGTTATATGGAAATTTTGTATTGTATAAGTGTCTCTGACAATCTTACAGAATTACTAATTCTGTTTGTATTAATACATATTTTGCAATATTGTAATAAAATGTATGCATAAGTACTTGGTGTCTTGTCTTTCTTTTACTAAAATGGAAGATTTGGTGCAAAACGGTAATTTCAAAAAGTCCTTTACTAAAATTGGAGTTTTAAATTGCATAATATATAACATTCCAGATTTCAAAGGTAACATCGCTAATATTTTTTAATTTTAGATATTAACGTTAGGAGGTATCAACTTTCACGTCAGTACAATTAGTAATTGTAATTTAATTGTAATACAAGTAATACGTCATATTCTCGAAGGTTCGTGAAGTCTCGAGCTTTTACTAGATATGCGGTAGTCTTGTATATATAAGCCGCCAAGAAGTGACGTCATCTATGTGTAATTGACAGTTGAGTTGAGCACGTGAGACGTTCGTTGTGATTTATAGCGCGACTGTGGAAATTAGGTGTATTGCAAAGTTGTATTCAGAAAGAATAAACCAGTTTTATTTAAGAAAGGACTTGTATCGCTAAAGTTTCTTCGGAAAGAATTTTTACGTAAAATTAACTAACGACCAGAGACGTAACAGAACCTATAAGGGAAGGAATGTGTTTTACAATTGTGAATAGCTTTAGTTGAACTGTAAAATTGGTCTGAACCATGAAATATAGTGTGTGTGTGTGTATATATATACACACACACACACACACACACACACACACACACACACACACACACACACACACACACACACACACACACACACACACACAC
>NW_013668616.1:2082-7310 GCF_000517525.1 Limulus polyphemus | reverse complement strand
TGGTGTGTGTGTGTATATATATATATATATATATATATAAGACGCTCACAACGTGACAACAATGTGTGTAGGTAATGAGTAATTGAACTGCAGTAAGAGAGAGACGTATTGTTGAAATCTAGCTCGTGATACGTGAATTATAGTATGTTATAGCGCAACTGTTGAAGTTGAGTGTATCGTAAAGTTATATTCAGAAAGAATAAACCAGTTTTATTAAGTAAGGACTTGTGTCGCTAAAGTTTCGTCGGAACGAAGTTACGGAAAATCAATTAACAAACGGAGACGTAACAATATAAAAGGTTTAAATATAAGTATGAACACCACATCTCTAAAATAGTAATAATTCAAATAAAAACGCTAGGGAAGGTTTTTTAAATATAAAGTTAGCAATCTGTGGTTCTGGAGTCAAGAATTTTGAGGTTTTCTAGAATTATAGGGATGGTTAGAATTATAAATAATATTCAACGTTAAACTGGTATACAATTAAAAAACATTTACGCCTACCTATTGCCTTCAAAAAGTTGACGACTTTACATATTTCGACGTTACACTTTTCGAAGGCCATAGATAGGCCCAAATAAAATGTTTTTAATTATGTACCAGTGTAACGTTGAATATTATTTATGATTTTAACTTTATACACAAGTGCCAAAATACTATAATTATAGGGATGGTTGTTATTCTCACTATGTAACAGGATATAAGACTCGGGGGGATTATTTAGCTTGTATCCGTTTCTAACAGATATGTCCACGTGTTCGTGTGCACGTATTTGAAGGTGACGTGTAGTTTTACCAAGCTACCACAAGTGTATTTGTATATGACCCACAAACGCATAGAGATGGGAAGAGTATTTTGGTTTTAAACAAGTTTTAAATCTAAATATTGACTTAGATACTAAACGTAGCGTACTTTATAGGGAACTGTCGAACAAGTTTGAATTAAACAAACTCGAAAACAAATAAGTACTAGCTTCTAAAGTCTTTTTAATTGATCCTGTTATCCCCAAAGCAAAAACTGCTTTCCCCACTTTGTGACCGCAGAGGTGTTATAAAGGTGACAGTCAAATCCTACTTTTCAGTTAGACAATGTTCCTCGGTGGATCAGAGCCAAGTTTAAAAACTTGTAAAGTTGAAACACTGTTTGATTTTCTGCGATGGACAGAGAGCAGATAGCCTATTGTTACGTATCTGCTTGTTTACTTCCGGTGTAAATTCTTTCGGAGGAACTTTAGTGATACAAGTCCTTTCTTAATTAAAACTAGTTTATTCTTTCTCGATACAACTTTGTAATACACAGAATTTCCACAGTCACTTTAAACTTAACAACCTTATAACACACTGTATAAATCACAGTGATTCACACACTTTACTTAGGGTGCCTACTGTTCCCTTGATTGAATTATCTCTGTCTTCAATCTATCTGTATATCTATCTCCTCAATCGCGCTGGTTTTTCTCGCCAGGCTTATATACTAAAAAAGAGGGCGCCTCCAACAAACTCGGGCCTCCCCGATAATTCAAAATCCTTCCAGAAACTCCAGCGCGCATGCTCCCAGCGACTTCCGCTGTCGTAACACTATTATGTATCTTTGCACTAAGAAAACGAACACGGTCAGATAAGAGTTGATGGTGAATGCTATTGACTAGCTGCCTTTCCTCTAGTTTATCAGGTCAAAATTAGGGATGGCTAGTACAATATAGCCCTTTGGTATCTTTGTGGGAATATCTGAAAGAAAGAATCAAATAACGAAAAATACCCGTCACACCAAAAGTGGAAATACTTGTGACGATAGGTCTAACAAAACCAACTCATAAAACAAGAGTGGTTATGTAGTCAAGAAACGTCATTTATAACGAATAGCTGCGTGAATCTTATATTTGTAATTTAACATAAACTATTCTTAAAACATTTCTGTATTACTGGCATTATTATATGAGTACTTCCACCAGACAAGTTAAAATTATCAGTGATGGATTACACTACGACTAATGAGTAATCGTTTAGCAAAATGAAAACGTTTGCCCTTGAATAGTGTAGAAGGTGTTGATAAGCTGGAACCACAAGATAGTCAATACATGAAGAGCTGCGCTAAAGTTTTGTCTTCTTACTAACTACTTTGACTTTCAAGGAGGCTTGACTTTTTTATAAAGGCAGCCTTTCAACTTTTGCAATTATATCCTTAATGAATAGTATTGTTGCGTCAGCGAGGTCACGTGACTAGTATCACGCCACGTCCCTCTCGTACCTTCGTGAATTGTCGGGAGACTACTAGATTGGGGGTAGACTTGCATATATAAGACGGTCACAAAGTGACGGCAAGGATGAGTGTGTAATTGAATGAGTAAGAATATTGTTGAGCACTGAGACGTTCGTGGTGAATTATAGCGTTTGTTATAGCGCGACTGTTGAAATTAAGTGTATCGGAAAGTTGTATTCAGAAAGAACAAACCAGTTTTATTTAAGAAAGGTCTTGTGTCGCTAAAATTTCGTCGGAACGAATTTACGGAAAATTAACGAACGAACGGAGACGTAACAGTATTGTTATTTAATACACAGTGACTGAGGAATCAGGCATAACAAATAATTAATGATGTTTCCCAGAATCTTATCCATTTTTTTCGATATGCTAGTATAATGATATTCTTATGTAATAGTGATTATAATAGAGGGTTCGGTACGATATATTAAGTCGATTTTGGAGTCTCACAATGTCATTACACTCCATGAAGTTATATCCACATATGATCGTACTTTATGTCACAACTTTGCATCTTGACAACAGCCCTGCAATTAAGTTTCTGTTGTAAAAAAAATCCTGTTGTGACGATGTTATGTCCAAAGCACACCACTCCTCCCTGCATGTTTTACATAATACATTTAGTGCATGAGAATGATGGTTTCCTAGCATCTGTTTCAACAGTCCAACTGCACAAAAATCTATTCATATGGAATAACATGAATAAGCCATTTCATTCTCCATCTGCGTGGGGTATGCAATGGTTAAACAGCAGGTATGACTGGAAGCCTTATATTGGTCAACTAATTCCCTGTTGACCTCGTTTCTGTACAAAGCCTGTACTTTTGTACATAGGGTCCACAACATTGGTCTGTATTAAACAGTTTGCTTTGACCCTTATATCCACTCTCCTGATCTCTAGCTTGTCCTTGTTCCAACATCCAGCGATGATCATGAAACCCTTTTAATAACATTCACAACATGTTGTGTACCATTTCTGGAATTTGTATATATATATATATATATATATTGCTCATTATAAATGTCAACGAGACTTATTACAGTTATCAAGGTACACATATACTTCGTCCAGTGTCGCCATATATTACCATTTTTCCTCGGCTAGGTACCGTGTTTATAGTCTTTTACAGTTGGCCTTCCTTTCTTGTGTCTATTTTCCAGACAGAAATCCTTCTTGTTTATGTTACATATAGTTGCTTTGGGTACGTGGATGACTTTTGCTAGATTCTCACCAGTTATAAGATGCTGCACTTTGAAAGGCTGGTCGCAAATATATTACTGGATGGTCCTGGTACCCCAAGTGAATCCATATATCTTTCCATTGGCATTACGTAAAATACATACCCTTGTATTGAAATTTTTAAATTCCTAATCTGAATACATCTTTCGATCTGAGTGTATGAATATTTTGCGCCCGGGAAAGGGCTGTTATAAACACTTCCCCAAAAGCGATCAGTTTACGGTGTCATCATGGTATCTTCGAAAGCCAAACACTGTCAAAGTGTACTTTCGATACATTCTGTTTCACCCACCACGTCTTTATATTATTTGACATGCTGATTTATGTGTTCAAAATTATTCTAATATAATGTATTCAAGCCTCTGTAATCAGTTATGGTCATGTAAACTATTATTTTGTATTACTAGACTATGTGATATAAATATTCATTAAATATATCTTTGTAACTGAAAGTCATCAAATAATGTTGTTATTTGTTTGTTGTTAAGTGTGAAGCTACGCAATGGTCCATCTATGCTTTACCCACCGCAGGTATGAAAAGTCGATTTTTAGCGTTATACCGCTGAGATACCGGGGGGGGGGGGTTGCTGATATTACTCTCTTTCTTTGTTGCAAAACTACACAATGGACTATCTGCTCTTTGTATAGGGGGAATGGAACCCCTTATTGCAACGTTGTAAGTCCGCAAAATTACCGCTGACCCATTTAGGGACTTCTCAAACGTGAGGAACGAATTTTAGATTATAACTATTTCAGAGAGTTCGGAATATCACTAATGAGAGTTCGTTTGGAATCGTAGAGTCTTAGAGGAAATTTCAATTTTGTTTGGTTTATAAGTTTCTTGTCTGCGAGTTACTTCACGAGTTATATTATAAGACTTCAGTTTTAACTTCTGAAAGCGACAAACATTATCATTTGATAGACATCACATCTAAATTTTCCAACGTCTTTTTTTTTATCTCGTACCAAAGGTTAGCTGAAAAGGGAATGCGTACGAAGTGCACGCACCCTAAAGATTATGTAACGTTGTTGAAACTTTGGGCTCAAGCAGCTTTTCAAGGACAAACTATCTTCAAGTTCCTATCTTACGTGTATAATAGTAACACTGCTGTAGCTTGTTTGTTCTTTGAATTTCGCGCAAAGCTACACGAGCAACTAGAGGGAAGGCAACTAGTCATCACCACCCACCGCCAACTCTTGGGCTACTCTTTTACCAACGAATAGTGGGATTGACCGTAACATTATAACGCTCCCACGGCTGAAAGGGCCGAGCATGTGTGGTGGGACGGGGATTCGAACCCGCAACCCTCATATTGCGAGTCAAGCGCCCTCACCGTTTTAATAAAGAAGTATAATCAAGATGTGAGATATAAAATAGTTAGGTAGCCAAGGTCAGCCCAAGTGCAACAATGCAACTGAAAAATAATAAATCCTTTCATATTCTCACGCTTTGGTCAGAATAATTCATTTTGCAAATATCAAAAGAACAAAATAATAGTAATAAGACACAACATTTATCTTTTAAACAAATCAAAACAACTAAAATTCTCCTTAAACCAATATCAAAGTACCTCGAACGGAAAACATTTGGCTATAAAAGTTCAGATTGTTACGTATGCGATGAACTATACAACCTAAACTCCAACGTACAAAACTATAATCGCGCAAATTCTTAAGGCATTCCAAAAAAATGTCCCAAGTTTTTCTATAACGAGAAACCCACTTTGAC
>NW_013668616.1:0-1208 GCF_000517525.1 Limulus polyphemus | reverse complement strand
GTGTCGCTAAAGTTTCGGTCGGAACGAAGTTACGGAAAATTAATTAACAAACGGAGACGTAACAGTGATTATATTTACCATATACTGATAGCCTTGTTAATTTCCTAGATGATCTGGACAAAATAGTGTGAATTATTTTACCTGTAAATGTTTAAGAATAATCTTCATTAAGAACGAAACTCCGTGGAATGGTAACAGCAATATCAATTGTATTATTCTAGACAAAATATATGAATATAAATTTTTATTTTAACATATTGAAGCGTATACAGTGAACAAATTTTGAGTGGCAGTTGTCTTTCTAGTTTTCACTTTAAGTGTAATCGCTTTACCATTTCCCTTTCTTATCAGATGTACCCTAAATACTGGGATATCTTTTGTTACAAGGATCAGTAACAACAAAGGGCAATAAGCCAAAGTTCAAGGAAATAGACTGATACATTATCTTTTTCTTACTAAATAAGGTGAGACGAAAACAGATGCACTGATTCAAAATAACTGTACTTTTGTCTTATAAGTAAAAAAAAGGCAAGTTAAATTCTCGCTACAAAAGGACTGACTTTGCAACGTTGAACCGCTGTGGCCTTGTAAGAGATATGATTCTCACAGATTTAGCTTTAACCTTATTTAGTATATGAAAACAGTGAAAATTGCTCTAAAAGTCAGATTTTGCTCTACACGAGTTAGACACTACTAAGACACTGCGTCATATAAGACATCAACTCGGTATGAATGAATAGTTACTTTGTTTGTTTTTGAATTTCGCGCAAAGCTACACGAGGGCTATCTGCGCTAGCCGCCCCTAATTTAGAAGTGTAAGACAAGAGGGAAGGCAGCTAGTCATCACCACCCACCGCCAACTATTGGGCTACTCTTTTACTAACGAATAGTGGGATTGACCGTCACATTAAAACGCCCCTACGGCTGAAAGGGCGAGCATGTTTGGTATGACGGGGATTCGGACCGAATAGTTACTTATTCAATGACAATTATAAATGTATGTAACTGTTATTGTTAATTGTTATTGGTTTATTGTATGTGGTTATTGTTCGGGACGAACAATACAAAGGAAGGGGCAGTGTTGCGTCAGCGAAGTCACATGACTAGTGTTACGCCACGTTTCTAGAACTATCCTGTACCTTGGCGAATGCTCTAGCATTTACTAGATATAGGGTAGTCTGGTATGTAAAAGAGGGGGACAACGTGAC
>NW_013668615.1:121532-145330 GCF_000517525.1 Limulus polyphemus | reverse complement strand
ATTATGCAAGTTTACGTAGACCAGTGTAGGTAACTATTGAGCTTATGGGCATGAAGGCCAGACACAAAGTATACTTGGCTGACATTGAAGACCAATGCATATTACGGTTGGACTACCTATTAGGAAGTGTGTAGTTAACTTTAATAAAAATGACATTTGGGAACAACAAAGGCCAAATTCCGGTAAGTGTTAAAAGAGAGGTTGGACTAACCAGGTGCCATCAAGCTGAAGTCAAAGTGACTGAAGGAGTACATGATGGTGAAGTGGAACCAGGTATAAATATTAAAGCAGAGCAGGAGAAAGACCAAGATTTGAAGCCAATAACTGATTTTCTACAAGCAAGTGTTTTGCACCCTGCTTGGGAGAAGGTGTCTAGCTTAAGCCCTGTGACAAAGAACTATTGGGCACAATGGGACCAGTTGAAGCTTGAAGATGTTATTCTTCTCCGGAGATGGGAAAGTGACAACCTGGCAAACAGTTATACCAAGATAGTTTAACAGGAGGACATCTCAGGGTTAAGAAGGCATTGAGTCACCTACGACAGAGATTTTACTGGATAGGTATGAGGCAAGATGTGGAAGAATGGCGTAGGACCTGCAGTACATGTTGTGCTAAAAGGGGACCCAAGCAAGGGACGTGCTCCAATGAAGTATATCAAAAGCAGGAAGAATCTTAATTTTCCTTTTATTTACTCCTGAAACAGCATAGTAAAGTATATTCATGATGATAGGATTATTATTATTTAATTTCGCACAAAGCTACATGAAGGCTATCTGCACTAACCGTCCCTAATTAGAGGGAAGGTAGCTAGTCATCACATCACCACCCACCACCAACTCTTGGGCTACTCTTTTACCAATGAATAGTTGGATTGATCATCACATTATAATGCCCCCACGGCTGAAAGGGCGAGCATATTTGATGAGACATGAATTCGAAATCTTAGGAAGAGTTTATCTGATCTTATGGTTGAATCACTATCAGACATAGTCAAATTTAAAGTTTTTGAAAAACAGCTAGGCAATTGTGCTTAAATTTAAAAACATGGAAAATATGTATGAAAGATAGGAAATTAGGTGACACTGTGTTCATGCTCCCTTGGAAAGTCTGAAGTAAAGCCTTCAAGGTCAACAGACAGAGTACATGAAACACTAGAAAAAAAAGTGTTAATCATTTACAAAAACCACCAACAAGTCCCTGAGTATGGAAATTACCTTACTCATATTGAGACATACCAAAGTTATTGTACACCTCTGTAGTAAAATATGTTATCCAGCCACATTGCAACCTGATGCTTTCTTTCTTACTCACATAGTAAGTGTACATTTGGAGAAAGCCATTTAACTATAGAGGGTTGAGTATGTTGTAATAAAACGATTTTAAATATGTGAATCAGCAAGTCATGTGACAAACACACATTCAATATAAAGTCACAGTTGAATGGCATGTATCAGAACTACATTTTGAAAGTTTGGTATTTTTTACAGTATGATGCCACCAAACAGTGACTGCTTTTGGGAAGTGTATGTAACAGCCATTTCTGATGCAAAATATTCATCTGATCATAAATATGTGTTCAGGTCAGAGATTTATAAGTTCCATGATGGCAATATCTCTTGTACTTAACGGTATTAAAAAACAAAATAATGTGGATCAACTTATGATGCCGGGACCATCCATGTTATACCCTAATCATGGTTAAGCAAAGTGCAACATCTTGTAAGAGGTGAGAACTTTGAACACAAAGGTTAGTGACAAAAAACTTCACATGCCCCAGGCAACAGTAAGCAAAATAATCAAGAAAGATCACTATTTGGAAAAGCAACACAAATCAGGAGTACCCAAGCTGCTTCCCCAGCATATCATTTCAATTGTCACACATCTCAAGCAGCTGGAGAAAAAAAAAGGGTAGTCATACTATTCCATACAAAGACATAACAGTCAACGCACCAGATGTGTCATCATATAATGTATAACCAGGTGTTGCAACATGGACTGTAGTGACATAGTAAGGCTCCAAAATTATTTTAATGTGATATATTCATCCTCTATATTATTCTACCCTGATCTTTTCCATATACTCACAGAAGGAGATTGGTAAGAAAATTTCTTCTTTAGGTTCTTTTCATAAAAACAGTATGCACATGAGAAGCAGCAATAAACCACCCATTATATAAATAATAATTTTACCTCATTTTTGTTTCATATTCCTCTTTTCTGATCATATGAAATTTGAAAAATAGGCAGTCTACTCCAGTTATTAAATTTTTCTGACTATAATAAACAGTTGTGTTGTAACATATTTTAGAATAAAATACCAACATTAATATATTATTGAAACTTGTGAAAAAAAAGTTACATCAGTACAATATACTACTGATAGTTTGGGTCTGATAAAATTGTTATTTTGAATGGACTAAGCAAAGTAATTTCACACAAATTTTAAAATGGTATAAATAGTTTAATGGTTCACAACTATCAACTGTTAATTAACAACATTTAAAAAAACAGTACAGTTTGTTTATGGCAATCATAAAATGATAATACCAATTTGGTGCCTTATTCTAGGAAGAAGCAAAACGATACAAAAATTAGCTTTACAACTGTTACTCAGAACAGAAAAAGAAGTGCATGCGTATGACTTACATTCATGTTGTAAAGTCACTATAAAGTTACTCAAAAACATTGTACAGTCCACAATCTACAAAATGAGGAAATTTTTTAGGAAAGCTGGCACCAATTACAAGATAATTACTCAAATAGATAATCATTTCTTGATAAGCATAATAAGTGTAAAATTCAAGGAAATATTAATTGCTAGGATACTTCATAATCTCAGTCTCATTATCCTTTATTTTTCACTGCTCAACTAAAATGATATATTTTTCTTCAACCAATTTATCATGTTAAACGATGCCATTACTGTTGTGTGTAACGTCATAAGAAGATATATCTTCTGCTAGATGATCACTCGCCAGACACAGATACACAGTCTGGAAGCACATTTGGAATGAAATGTTAAATTCAAGGAATATTTTTCATACATTTGCACAACTTCCTATAGACGTTCTGGTGGATTTTGTACAGGAGGTGATACAGAACCCTCTATGTAAAATAATATACACAGGTTAACTATGAATTACAAATATAGGAGAAAAATGTACAAAAGTAAGTAAAATATTTTCTAGGAGTTATGTATTATCAGAGAGGTTATTATGAAGTAAATGTTAAAAGACTGAAATATTTAAATATGAATACAGAGCTCCTTCTCTAAAGGCAGCTATGCAAATAGAATCCATATTATAAATTTTGAATATAAAACACAGAAAGTTTATGTAATTCTGTATACATGCTTACTAAATATATTTATATTCCTATACACACCTAACTATTTAAATTAAACTTTATATAACGTGCCAAATAAATATCAGCTATAAATAAATGCACACAAACACTGATAATACAAATTCCTTAAATACTGAACAGTCAAAGGTTAAAAAAAAAGTGTTACACAATTTAAAAATACAAGACATAGTTGAGCTACAAATGGGTCAACTTTGAATATATGTAAAGATTATCAGGTACAAACCTTGACTAGAATTGACAACATAACAGTTTCAGATCATTACAACCAACTATGAGGCAGAGAGAATCTACCTATCTGAATAGTTTGATTGATTAGCACAAAACAATCACATGCACAACTTTCTATTTCTTTCAGCAAACATGTAAGACAAGCACCTTTAACTGAAAAAGAAATGCAACAAAACACAGTGTACATATATTACAGTCAATATCTACTAGAATATACAAAGGTCTTTAATTAACAAAGACCATTTTTTTGTAATTTTACAATTTTAATATGTATTGAAATTTGAACATTTGCTATCAACAGACTAATCCACAATCACAGAATAGCCATGTACCTTTTGATGATATCCTTTCCCCTCCTTTTATAAAGTTCAACTTTATTATTGCTTCACTGAAGCAAACACTCTTTATCCCCCCATCATCCTACATTGAAAAATAACCATGCAGAGAATTGGGTTGACTCTAAAAACTTTAAGCCTCTGGTAGTTTCCTCACAGTTATTGTGACACTTTTAATGCATTATGTCTGATTAAGTTTTTAGTTCTAGTCTTGCCTTTCATCATATGCTAAAATACACTAGTGAATGTAGTGGTTTCTTCTGAGACTTCATTTTTCTGATTTTAATAAACTTTCAATGCTCTTTAGTACATTCTTCATGAAGAGGGTCAAAAATACCTTTAGCACTAGTTTGTAAAAAGAAACTCTACCAGACAATTTTTATCAGCATTGTAGAAAAGGTTAATTCAGAAGTGGTTCTTTTGAGATGAGAGTCCTTTCAACTGTCTACATTGATACCCAGTATTAAGAATTGTTGTGGAATTGGTTCCTTGTTTATATGATAATAATATTCAACAGGTGACACTGCATCACGACAAGTGTATCAGACATATATTGTTATCTATAGTTCCAATGGATTCTTTCTGAACTTGTAGTTCTTTGTAATTACAACCATTTCATTTTTTTCCCTTAAGCACAAAGCTAAGCATTGTGCTATATGCACTGTGCCTACAGGTATTGAACCCTGACTTTTAGTATTACAAGCCCTCAAGCGTACTACTGAGCCATCATGGGGTGGTGCCATTTAAATAAATTCATACATTGTACAAGGCAATACGATGACAAGACTGTTTTTATCACCCAAGGTAACTTTTAAGCCAATTGATCTTTCTTTCCGAGATGTAATCTAGGAGAAAAATGTATGCAGGTCTTATGCCTTTCTTTTACACACACTACAAATCCTTATTAATTTCATTCTTATACCTGAGGGAACCACTAATTGTTATTTTCCAGACTCTTGAGAATTTCAAATAATCTTTAATAATAATAGAATGTTAACTCACATTATTTTGTCCTGATACACATAACAAGTTTTGAGAATAATTTTTATGAGCTGTTATAATTCTTTTTTTTTGGTACAAACTCTTTAGCTTGCATCTATTCCCGATGAATATCTTTCCTTGAAACAATAAAAGAAATGCATTTTTACAATCTAAAATGAAAAGTTTTCACTTTTAGTCTGTGTACTAGTCTTGATCTAACACACATTATATTAAATCAGTACCGTTTACATGAAATTTCTTTTAGAAAATCAAATTAAAATTTAAAAAAGTTAAACAACTCTGTTTGTCATAATAAACACTGTTTCATATTTTAACCCTTTTACAACATAATGTGAAACTCCAGACTTAAAGTATATTAAATAAAGTTCAATTACAAGAAACAAACACAAACTTTATCAAGTTCTCATCATCTATATTTGTTCAACATTATCTTTGTATTTCATGTGGGGAAATTGACAAAAGCTTCAGGCATGATGATATATTTTGTCACTAAGATAAGTTAAGATCTTAGCTACAAGAGATCAAAAACTGCTTCAGATTTACTAATCTTTACCCACCAGTGAGACAATAGAGCATAAATTTATCAACACTAAACTCAATGATACACATGTAACAATTTAAAATAAACTCATTACACTGTTAGAAATAATTCAAAACAAATTACCCAAAAACTAATTCATTTATATTTAAAACTGGCTTTTGACATTTTGCCAACACTTGTGAAACTTACTATCTTCACCACAAGTGATACACACACACAGTTGATAGATTTGCATGTCTACTATTCCTATATATATATATATTTCTTGTTCCTTAGCTAATTCTTTTAAAGTTTAACAAATATATTTCTGTTTTACATACTTATTCATTCACAACTAGAAAAATGCAAAGGTTAAACATAATCTGAAAACAAAATCATATAGTTATCTCACTTTTTTAACAAATAGTATGTATAATAAAACAATTATTATTTAGTGCAGAGTCAGATGTTTCAATAAAGAAACTTCAATATATCTAATAAATACTAGTTTTAAGGTAGTAAGAAGTTATGGATTTTTTTATCTAAAATAGAAAACACACATACATGTATACACACTCAGTCATTCTTAATATTGCTAATGTTGTACTAAAAACTTGCAGAAAACTAAAGCTGCCTCAAATGGCTGATAAGCAGAGAAAAGCACCAAAAAATGTAAATTTGTCTTTAAGTATCACGGTAGTCCAATAGTTTGTACTTCAGATCTGTCAGAATATGTTTACTCATTTCTGCCTAAAGGAATTTTTAAATATGCACGAAGTATTAACTTATTCTTAGAAAGTGCAATTTTCAAGGATATTAAGTTATTTTTATATCTTCTGTGGTATTTACAACACTTCTAGTC
Organism: Limulus polyphemus; assembly: GCF_000517525.1. Classification (NCBI taxonomy): domain Eukaryota; kingdom Metazoa; phylum Arthropoda; class Merostomata; order Xiphosura; family Limulidae; genus Limulus; species Limulus polyphemus. Next base: position 139,017 of record NW_013668615.1, on the reverse strand, counting down.
AAAACCTGACTGTTGAGTATATTTTAAATCATGACCTCAAGTAGGAATATTTATTTTCCTATATCCTAAAAATACCTCCTATGATTAATCAGTATATTTGTAAATGTAATATGAAATATATTTCAGGTATTTTTAGTGGTCATACCTTAATAAATATACTGATTACCATAGTACAGAAACTTGTAATGAATAGTTCATCAGTTACTTTTTTTATGCTATTTTGTTACTGTAAAAATGACTTAATTTAAATGCTTGGATATTTTAATACTTAGAAGAATAATACTATAGTCTTAACAAACTTTTAAAAAGGTAATGCAAAACATTAAAAAAACAACATCCAGCCTACAGTTTTCTCTTTTGAAACTGTCCCATTTCAACATGATCTTCATCACTCCAGCAATGATTAAGTTTTTCTGCTGAGCAGTATGCAAAGTGCAATCTATATCCCTGAAGTAATTCTTATAAATGTACATCTAGTTAATATTAGTCCAAATGGCATCAGAATATTTTACTCACTTTGTGAAAGTTTCGAGACAATGGCTTTCAACTTTAATGACAATGGAGTAATATTCTTTAAGCCCTGAAATTCTTCTGGTTCAAAACTTCATCAAAACTGATGTGGCAGGTGCGAAAACAAAACACTTACATTCACTGCTATTCTTTCCTTCAAGTTCATAGCCACCAGTAATTGAACTTAAACATACTACATAATATTCGGGCCTGAAAAGCTACTTAAGTTATACACTGTGTATAATAACTACATTCTGGAAGCAAAGTCACAAGTATATATTAAATATCATAGCATATTCTCCAATGAGTTAGCACAAGATATTAATAACTTCACTTAAGCTCTCAATCAGGTGTAAAATTTCATTTATTGGCTTATTTAGTAAACAAAAATTATTCTAAAGTAAAACAAAATTTTAAAGCTCACATTTTTTTAAAGTTTCTGAAATTAAGTAATGATGAGAAAAACACTGTACCTTCATGACCATAATAGTAATAGGAATTATTCTTTAAAGTCCCCTTTATTTGTTAATTTTACTTGATTTTTCACTTTTAAAAGTTAACATTAAATTGTGTTTGTATATATTTATTCATTATTGTTGAGTTCATGTTTTTAAGATGATGAGTATTATATCAAGATTTTTTTCTCTTAATATTTGAAAGAAATAATTGAATCAATCCTCAGTAATTCTTCCCCAAAACTCTACAACTGACTGACGAAAAACAGAAATTATCAAAAGCATCCAGACTAATATACAAAAACTTACCAAAGTCTAATTACAAACTATATATATTTTAATCTTTTATTGTGGTTACAATCTGGGATAATTTTAATGAGCAGTTTTACTTACTACTTTTTTATGCTAGTTTTTATATTCTAAAAATTATTCAACTTAAATGCTTGGATATTTTTAGGTTAGTAATAAAAATACTACAGTTTTAAACAATATTGAATACTTTTCCATAGAACACTTTAGAGTATAAATATGAGAAATAATGTAAACTATAAGTGCAAAGTTATGGAAAACTGGAATTTCAAAAATAATGAAAATAGTCAGTATTTTTTATAAACAAATACTTTTGAATTACTATTATTTTAAAAAGCACAAGATAAATCACCTTAAGTTAGAGGTACTTAAAAACTGTACACATTTTGAGCAAACAAGTCTAAACTGTATGTTAATTCCTTAATTTTCTATTAAGATATTTATAATGTATGTCAGAAACATTTTAACATAAATATGTAATTTGATTGAAAAAATTCTATTTAATTTATTTATTTAACATAACCACTTATTCAAGTGGTTAGTCATGAAATTAACCAAATTTATGAGATAAGACAATGCTCACACTTATAATAGGCATGAAATCAAACAGCTTTGTTTGAGCTACATGTAGAATGGCATCACATCAAACAGCTTTGTTTGAGCTACATGTACAACAAAAGTAGTGTCAATAAGATGATAATAATGATTTTCAGCACATAATTTTAAGGAAAAGAATATGTCAGATATGTACTTATAATTTTAATGATGGTGTTTTCTACATTAATGTATTAGGCATAACTTGCATGATAAAAAATGGTATGCATCTAAGGAATAACATATATCTGTTTAACATGTATTGAAGTAGGTTATATGTGAGAATGAAAATTCTATGATAACAAATTTCAGTTTAATTATATATATATGTTGAAAATATATATTTGAATTTATCTAATGAGTACAAACAGTGTATGTACTACAAAAAGGTGCTCTTGGCTATACCATTATGACACGTGAACTCAAACATAAGTTGTAAAATGTACGTGCCAAAGTTAAACAATTTAGTACCTGGCATCTGATTCAAAGTTACTTGTGATAGCTTAATATAGTTATAAGTTTATTTAGTAGAGAACTCAGAAATAAAAGAAACAAACTGTGTAATGCTGAAAAACTATCCCATAAATCTTGAAGATGTGTATTTCATTATAGAACAACAACATAAAAAGTAATCATAATGAAATCTAAATAATCTGACTTATTTTTATCTTTCTTATTTCCTTCCCTAAGTTTAATTACTTTTGGTTTGTTAAGGTATTTGAATACAACCGTTTAGTTCTGTACAGCATGCACAACAGACAGTGAAATAAAAAGCTCAATACACAAAAAACATTTAACAAATTTCTGTCTACTTTTAGACATATGACTAAGAACAGGACAACAAAAAAAGTTTTTGTACCACAAAGTCATGAAAATGAACATTTATAACACATACTTACAACACCTAAACTTACTTCATGCCACATAAATCATTTTAAGATTAACTTATCAATCATGCAAAAACAATGTGTCTTAGTTTATATGTATATATATATATACCTATACATACAAATATATATGTACAATTCATACCAGGTAATTCAGAAATCCAATGACAGGCAAATAATTTAGAAATGGAAAATAAGAAAATAATTGTTAGTGGTATGGAATGTTGTGTCTTGGGCCTATCATTGAGGTATTTCTAAGTCAACTGCTTTTATTAACCCTCTATTGCACATTGTAATGTAGAGGTAACAAATATATCTTTGTTGCCTAATATATGTACAAATGCTTCAGTTGTGTAGTTGAATGCACTAATTTGTAGGTACAGTCTAAATAAACCTTCACATTATTTTTGTTTGTTCCTCAATTGAACAATGTTAATTTTAGGTAAAGCACACATTTATAACTTGCCAAACAAAATATGTATCACAAACACATTTTTTGTGTAATATAGGCCTATTCAGATAAGAAATGCAAGAAAATATTTTTTTCAACACATTTTGATAATGTATGCAATAGAAAGTTAATTAATATGCATCAAACACCAAGAAAGTTAATAACAAAAGTGAAGACAATAACACATGAAATGTTTTAAACCAGAAATTACCAAAAATGCTCCACAACAACAGTTACAGGTATAAATGCTGATGACATAAACATCCTAACAGTATTACAAAATGGTGGCAAACAATTAACAGTTGCATTAAAAGTGCTGCTCAAATGTGACAAATATCAATATTATTTGCTGTTCTTGCATAAATGAGCTTGTAGTGAGCAGCCACTGACACGCACTTGCTATCATTTCATGTTAAGAATGATATTCATCTGAGAACCATTTAGTACATAGTTTGGCAGCAGTCCAGTTATTCTGGTGACACTCTCCATACAGTAGGACCATGTTACCTTATGTAGGAGGCTTTAAATTTCACTACTTTTTAACCTTTGGGACTATTCAAATGTGCAATGACTTGCTTATGCAAAATTCTGATCTTAAACTCAAGCCTAAGTTTGTGTAGCAACCTTTGCTGAAGTTGGATTTCAATCTTCTGTGGCACAACTCCATATCATTGGAAAGGGTAAATTCTTATTCTTATAGCCATTGTTCTTGAGAAGCAATATTGGTCATTTTTGATTTAAAGTTTTCAAATTTCACTTTTCAATTTAATTTATAAATGTAAAAACAGTATAATAAACAAAAATTAAATGAAAGTTCTTATGCAAGGAAACCATTCAATAATTACAAAAATTAGCCTAGATTTGGTCCTGTACATTGATTAAAACTTCCAAAATATTCCAAGCTGTTAGCATAAATCAAATTACTATAAATCCTCATTTATTATTAACATGTTTTATTAGTAAGGATCAATCAAAGTATATCTTTATTATAGTCTGACTTTCCAAAAAATATTCAGATTTGTCTTGTAGTGTTGCTAACAAACCATGTTTTTTTCTATTAGTTTGGAACAAGTTTACTTTTCAATTTAATTCACAAAGTAAAAATAATATAATAAGCAAAACATTTTTATGAAAATAAAATTAGGTGAAATTTCTCCAACGAGGGAACTATTGAACAATCACAAAATTGGCTTTGATTTGGTCCTTTGGCACTGAAATTTTAGGATTATGATGGAAAAATGGCCTCAATGTTACTTTCACAGGATAGGCCCACAACACCTCATTCCACACCACTAACAATTACTTTCTTATATCTCTTAATCTTTGAATTATTTATCCTGTCAACTGACTTTGTAATCACCCTATATATGGCTTTTGGTAACAGGCATGGATCTTTCCAGCCTGAGAACTGACATAAGAATGAATGAAAAGTAATAAGTTTGTACAAATACAAGGAATGTGGGAGGACCATCCCTAGGAAACTGAAAACCATGCTGACCCCTGAGGTCAAGTTTGGCCTGCTGCAGCACCACAAAGGTAACAAGACTACAGTCTTGTGGAATAATTTAATGTATGGCACCAAAATTTGTTGTTGCATGGTGCCACACATTATGATGGGATTGGGGGCATGTATGGTTCTAATCATACATCCATACAATATGTACAGTATATGCAGGACCAAATCTAGGTTGATTTTTTAATGAGACTATGTCAGGTACTTTTGGAAAAATTCGAGTACCACCACCAATCACAGTATATCTTTTTTATAATAAGATTTATGCAAAATATTCAAATTAGCTGATTTGCCTTGTAGTCCTGCTAACAAACAAACTCTCTTTTTTTTTCTATGAGTTTTGAACAAGTTCACTTTTCAATTTAATTCATAAATGTAAAAACAGTATAATAAGCAAAATACTCTTATGAAAATTAGGTGAAATTTCTCATGTGAGGGAATGATTCAACAATCACTAAATTTGCCTAGATTTGGTCCTGTATATTGGTTAAAACGTGCAAAATATTCCAAGCTGTTAGTATAAATCAAATTCTAGATACTAAAAGAAACAGGTGAGCATCAAAAACTGTGTTTCTCATTCAGTTACAATTTCTGTGCACAACTCTTAAACATAAAACATTCACTTGAGTTACCATCAACCTAAGCTTTTATGTTCAATAAAACTCATTCACCAGTTCTAATCACATGGAAGCCTTAACATCCCTTCAGGCAGAACTGTCGTATTGAAAACGTATCCAAAACTTTTTCCTCTTTCTATATAAGCACATGTCTCAGAACTAATCAAAGGATTAGTAATAAAAATTCGTGTTCCTGAAGGGAAGGATACTACATCTCAAAATCTATCTTGTCTTGGCAGTGATAAGAAGGTATGATACAATGAAGTTGGCTAGAAAGGCTATACTACAGGTTAGTAGGACTACACACATAGGCCTATAGATAGACTATAGTCTATGTAATCAATTGGTTAGCCCATTTTTAGGTAGGGCAATTAGGCCCTGAAAGGGTTCTGGTTAAGTCTCTAACAGTAAGCCTACACGTGTACATGTACAACCATTAATACACAAAGTTGTCTTTGTAAAATACAAGACAGAACATTTAAATGTAGTAAAACTAAATATAAAAAAATCTTGACTGACTTGTGTATATCTATAAGAAAGATAATTTAATTATTCAAACATCATCCACTTTCTAATTGAAAAACTAGTGATACATAGTCACAAATGTAAGACTGAAAGTTAAATCAATTACCTAAAACAAAAGACACCATAAATTACAAAATTACATAGTATTTTTAAAATGGGTAAAGTTTTTGAAAAAACATTAACTAGAATTACTCTAATAACATCTGGCCCTCGAGTTCTACAAAAAGGGGCATCAGAGCAATAGAAAGCTTTGTATCTAAACATCCAGTTATTCTTGATGTACCTGATGAGCCTTTTCCAGTGAGTGAACAAGGTGGATACTTCATAAGCAACAGCACCAAGCTGCAGGACACTCAAAAGCCAAGCACCACTAATTAGTAGAAAAGATTTCTTAGTGTTAACTAAGAATATCAATCAAAAATATCCTGGATGCTCCATTATTCCATAATATTGTCCATTATAGATAACTCCAATCTCCCGAAGCACTTCTCCACGGATGGTTGCTTTGATTGTCCAGTTGTACACTTCAGTACTTTCTTTCTCCCGTTCTAGTTTGTCTACATCTACTATTTTAGAGCTTAATCGTTCTAAAATAACACCAATATCCTTCACAGACAAGTGGCGATTTTGTTCTAATGACAGCTGGTCCATTAGTAAAAGGTAACGTTCAGAGAGTTGTTCCTCCTCATAAGCAGTATTTTCTGTGTCTGACTCAGATTCATCCAGTTGGGGAATTTTTGACTCTTGTGTAACGTTCAAGAAACGAACATGACCTTTTCCTGCTTTCCGTTGTACATCAACTCCACTAGGGCCAGCAGCAACTTCTTCTTCTGGCAGATCCTGAAAGGTTGGTTTAATAACGCTCTTATTGTTTGTAATTGGGTGCTTCTTATTTATGGCAGAGAAGAGTAATAATTTTCAAAGCCAATGATCAACAATAGGACTTACTTCATTTTCCTTTTCCGGAGGTTTTTTTGGCAGCGTACGAGAAGGAGGCCTGGGTCCCAAGCCTTCTAGACTGAGTTTGGCACGAGCTCCTCTCTGAGCTGAGAGGTCTTTGGTGCCGGCAGTGGTTTGGTCAGCAGTCTGGGCTTCTTGTGATGTCACTTCTACCCTCCACATGGGACCCTGCCTGCTGGACGGCTGGTGGCCCGGTGGCCTGTGGGTATCTCGCTGATCCCAGTTTAATACAACTGTAATACGGCCCTTGTTATCCATAATCTTCCATGATGGTTGCTTATCCACCAACTCCAGACTGTTTATAGCTTCACATACAATTCGAGGAATCGCTGTGATGGCTGAAAAATTGTAAAGATATTTTGAATGATTTTGAAACTAAACAGCATTAGATTTAACAGAACTTTTTTTTTATCTCATAACACTGAAAATGATTAAAAAAGATTTAAATTCATAGAAATCTTCAACATTTTTGACCCTCATAATATTGTTTGAATGGCAATATTAGAAAATAAAAATACAATAAGTATTCTATTATACTTTGAAAATTTAATTTAAGAGTTTAAGAAGTTATGGTAAGGTGTGGCAATTGGATAGCAACTGTTACCATGTTAGTAGCATATGAGATTACATAAGTGTTATTATTCAGAGGCTAAATATTAGATACTAATTACTTTATTTTCTACATTTAAGATGTTGATATATTGCTATCCTCAGGGAAGTTCTTAGAAGTACTATATATACATGGTAGCAAAATCTGATTCTGTGTCTTCTTGTTAGAAAGGTAGGTGCTTTCCACTTATCCAGAGTCTGCCCCATTGAGACTTGAATGAACTATTTACAGAAAATAGGTGTGAACATTACCAAGATCTCATATACCACAGTAGCTTACACGAAACCCGCAGATGCTAGTAAATATCACCTCAACAGTGCAAAGCTGAGTGCCACAGACTGATTATCTTCAGAATGAACAAGAATTGTAATATGATGTTAAGAAGGAGGAAGGAACACACCACTATAACCCTCTTTGACAATGGATTCCTATAACATTTGATAAAGAAGAAAATAAAGATAAATACTATGAATAAGCAGGAAGAAACCACAGATGCACACCAAAATTATCCTATGTCAAAAGTCATTCTGAAAACATACAGAAGAATATGTAAATAGCATAGAGCCAGACCAATATTCAAAACTCACAACACAATACAATTGCAGTTAGTACATACTAAACCACTTGAAAGACCCAAAGGAATGCAACAACACCATCTACAATATTTCTTGCAGATGTGGACACCAATAAATTGGAGAAACAAAAAGACTAAGGAAATTCTGATATCAGGAGCATTAAGGAAAAACAAGACTGTAATACTGATTTATCAATAATAGCCTATCATGTCAGAGAAGATGACCATACAATAAAAAGAAATGATACTAACTTAATAGGAAATGAAACACACATGAGAAAAAAGAAAGATAAAAGAAGCCTTCTATCTCCACCTAACTGATAACACACTCAGTCAAACTAGCATAGGTCAGAAAAACCTGGATACTCCTCTTGAAAATATGCAAATAATTTATTCAAGTTAAAAGCAGACCAGCCCTTTTAAATCCCGGCCACTACTGCATATTCAGTCCTTCTCAAGACTTCTCAGACAATGGCAGCATATTAACAGTAGAAATGTAGCATTCAACTCATTGACTGCTGATTAGTCAAATTCAGGTGTGTTACATACATTGTACAACTTGCAAAAGCTCTGCACACACTTAAAGCAGCCACAGTCAAAGGGTTAAAGTAATTAGTATTTAGAAGTAAAAGAAAAATTAATAGTAGACTTAGGTGAGTGTATCAGCTATAGCAATGACAATGGTTTTAAGACTTTATTTACAATACAATTTTGGTAAAAACCTTAAAATACAAGTACAGTATAGTGTAGCCAAATCATATAAGCTGTTAAGACAATAATTAAAAAAAAAACATTTCACATTAACAAAAAAACAACAACAACATTACAATTCCTTACTAGGACTTACAAATATGATGCTCAACTAACATGGTCATCCTCTTCAACAGAGCTAACCCAGAACCAAATTTAGGCAAAATTTACTTCAAAATAAAGTCATTCACAACATATAGCATTTATAAGATATTATTATTAACTGAATGTGCTCAGGGTTGATCCAATGGACCAACCTTGTATTGAAGAAATATTGCCCATAATTTTGAATTTACTAAATGTGGTACATTTTTAGTCTATTTTTCAAAAATATCAGGTATGTTATAAAAGTATTTGTACTCAAGATATGTCTGTTAAATACGATGTCAGTTTGACTCAGACTCTGTCAAGTTGGAATGCAAGGTGATGTTCATATGAAGAATAAATATACTTTTGTCCATACTGGACAAGACTGTGTAATACTGATCTATCTCCAATAGCCCTTTGTCTCAGAGAAGACCATACAATAAAATGGAACAAAACTAAAATAATAGGAAATAAATTATACAATTTTCTAAACTATTTATGCAACAAATTGCTTGTGGATCCACAACTTATTTAGCTAAAGGGTAAAATAAATAATTGATAACTCTGACATCAAATACATAATACCTTGTTGAATGGCACTCTGTAAAAATTGTGGCATGCACACTTTCATCCCTACTCATGCAAATGGGGGTAAACGTAAAAATGGAAACATATCTGAACTTTTAGAAAATTTTAATACATAAATCATGCTTTAAATAAAGAGAATCCAGATATAATTAAATATTTTGAAAAATTACCTAGCTTCTATACCCTTTATAATATATTATCCAATAATTTTCAGTATATTGCAGAACCAAAAGCTGTTAAGCAAAACAAAGTGTCAAGAAGCTGTGTGTTAAATAACATTAAAAAAAATAGACCAGGTAGAATGAGTTGAAAAATAAGTTTAAAACAAATCATGAGCTTGAAATTTAATTTACTTAGAGATTTTCCTTAAGTTAACATTTTCTTAAGTCAAAAATGTATTTCCAGTAACATTTATCTCCGCTCACACTACAGCTATTACTTGACTACAAGGGTTTCCTTCCTTTGCCCATTTAAGCATTGGTCCGATTTTTTTTCACTCTTGCTCCAGTCTTTTATTCCTCACTTAATTGCCCTTGGTGATATCTGTCCTGTGACACTCTCCACCTATGTCAATGCGCCCTCTATCTTGCTACTGTATATAAGCACCTCATTTAGATAATATTATCACTCTTTGATACTGACCCAATCCGCAGTCTTCAACATGGGTTCTTATTGGGGAGGAAGGGTGGGAGAGTAGGTAAGTATTATTGGAAATACATTTTCGATTTGAGAAAATGTTAAGTTCCAAAACATACTTACCTCTATTCACACTACAGCTAGAATCCCACATTGATTAGGTGGAGGGGCCAGTGAGGGCATTATCCATACAGAAAGCGTATGCATAGATCGTGGGTGTGCCAATAGAAGATTAACACCCTAGTGGGGGAACTGCACTACATCCAGAACAGGTATGCTTTTCACGTGGAACCTAATTCATGTACTACAGGTTGAATTTGAAAAGATCCATCATCACCACTGGCCAGGCTCGAACCAGATAGCTGAGGTTCTACTGCTCAGTGTTGGAATTATAGGGCCATGGTCCATAAATCCCATGTTGGTGACTAGGGCATTTGGATTGCAATATATATATACTAGTGAGTGGATTCCAACCTGTAGCTATAGAGTGATGTGTTCCGAGCCACTGGAATCACAATGAGAAGGTAAACAACACCAAAGTGGACAAACCCTCTGCTCAACCTGAAGAAGCCTGAAAGACAACACCCTAAACTCCTGTATGTCATACTCAACCTGAGGAAACAGAACTCATCTAGTCTGGAATTATGAACACTCACATTCACTCCCCACTGTGTAGACAAGGTAAATTCCACTTGTCCCCAGAATTATGGGGAGGACATGGAAGAAACTGTGCTCAACCAAGACCTGGGATGGGTCCACTCTGCAATCTGAATTATGAGGAGACAATGGATCCTCTTCCATGAACAATATACTAAACCAATATTGATTAAAAAGAAGGGCCACGCTCAACCCAATCAGATAGTCAAGCATCAAATCTGAACCAGTATTACGAGTAGGCTCCCACATAGGCTCGTGCCTCTCCTACCAACATCTGGGAAAAAAACAACATCCAGGGTAACAGGTAGGAGGGTCCCCAACTTTGCCATTTTCTCCAAGTATGGAGGAAATTCACTTGAACATCCTGGAGGAATAACCTCTGTCCACCACCAGTGATTGAAAATTGGGTGTGGTAAGGATTCCCTAACTCCACTAGTAGAATCCTGGGGGGTAATGCACACTGGGGAGCCCTGAGAAACAATGCTCTGGAAACTATGCAATAGGTGAACAAAGTCCCCTAAATCTTTAAAACCAAACCAACCCTGATGGATGGTAGGGACAGACAGGATCCCCCTATGCTTTACTCATGATAGTCCATGAGTGATGGTCCTGCATAATACAGTAATACCACCCAATCTGCCTCTAGGTGATATTATGAAACACCCAATTTCTACAGAGCCTGTTGCAACCCAGAAAAAGTATATCATGTTAGTGGTTAGTATTGTGGAATTGGTTTGATAAAAGCACACCTGCCTGGGCAACACCCGCCATAGAGTGGGATCCTATGAAAAAGAAATATGGGATCATGGAAAATTAAAAAAAAGACAATATTAGTTAAGAAGATACTCATACCTTCTTATAATCTAGCAGATGTGGTTAAGATAGCTACAGAGTTAGTCAAAAACCCTCAGAGGAAGATACTGCCAGATCATGTAAATAATATGAGAAAAAAGTATTGGAGGAGGTACACATACCAGCTCGTGCAATGTCCTCCAAAATAGAAATGTGACAAATCTGATGAGACGTGACTTACAGAAGTCTCTTCACCATCAAATAGAGCCAAGAATAAGCAATATCAATCAATTTCCATACTCATCTTGACAATGTAACTGGGTATAAATCCTGGGAAACTGAAGGATCCAAGTGAATAAAATTTGTTGTCTAGCACCTCTAAAGGTGTTAGTGTGGGCAATATTACACTTCAAGGCCCTCACTGGACCTAACAAACAATCGTCATCCAATTGGTCATAGAAGTGAGAAATAGCGTTCAGATGAATTGGTAAAAAGGATTTATCCACTTCCTTGGCTGCCAGTGTATTAGGTAAGAAGAATCTGTCTGGGTATAGAAGGATGCAGGTAGAATAATAAAGCATCTTGTGTACATGCAGTGCAAACAACTCTAACTGGCAACATCTACAGGCCAGCAGCAACAAAAATAAACCTTAAAGGAAAAGTAATACATGAAGCTAAGGGCTCAATGGATGTTCAGAAAGGGCATGTAATACCACCTTAATATACCAGTTAGGTAACTGAAATGGTCGTTTGGGACTAAGGACCCAAAATGACTTGAGGAAGTTGGAGAGCATTGGGGACTCGAATGATTTTCGTCTCGAGTAGCTAAAGGTAGTCAATAAAGCCACCTCATATAAGGCAATTGTGGAAGATGCAAAACCCTTCCCAAAGAGCCAGGTCAGAAAAAAGTTATGGTTAGCACTTCTGGACGAAGTTGGTTCAACTTCTTCATAATACCCCATTGTGGATATGTGTATCAAATCCGTTGATAACTGTCCATCATGGGACTATGCAAAAACAGATACATGGCAACCTCAGAAGTTAAACCCTGACACTTTGAGAAGGACTGCATAACCTCCATGCACGAAGCTTGAGCTTCAGGATGGCTGGGTGTATGATGTTGGATCATGGCTGTCTTATCAGAGTTGGCCAATGAGGAAGTGTAAGTGGTGGGCATTCCTGAAGATACCACAGAAGCAGAAACCAGGGCTTAGCCAGTCATTCTGGTGCTATCAACAGAACCTGACCAACCCCTTGTCATTATAGAAGCCATCCAGTCCTGATTGATTGCATCTATTGCCAATGCCCAAGGGTGAGGTACTGGAGACCAAAATGCCAGCAGTTGAGTGTTCTATTGAGTGGCAAATGCATCAATTATCAGTGTCCTGAACTGAGAGCAAATCCAATAAAAAACCTTGTAATGCAGCATCTATTCTGTTGGGAGAATGTGGTTGGGTCAAGACAATTGATCTGCCACGAAATTCATCACCCCCAGAACATGGCAAGCTAGTAGGAAGATATGATGGGAGTTGGTCCAAGAAAGAAGATCCAAGGTTCAAAAACAAAAAGACCTGGACTGAGTGCCCCCTTGAAGGGAAATGTAAGATACCATTGTAGAAATGTCAAGGTGAAGCACGACAATTTCCCCTTGATAAGCCCAGACCTTGAGACATTGCCCTTTGAACAGCAAGAACTTCTAAAACATTGTGTAGGGAAGCCTCGTTGTCTGTCCATAGGCCCTGGAAATCTGTTGAAGTGAGGCATCTGTGAAGAGATGGATCTCTGGACAAGCTGGTGGCAGAGGAACACCTATCGTAGTATAGTTCACTCAAGATCGGAGATGATGATCCTGAATAAGGAAACTGGGGAATCCAGTGAATCTCTGTTCATGATCCATTGGTCACAGAAAGACCACTGAAGAGATCATATGTGCACTTGTCCCAAAGGAATGAGGGATTCGAGTGATGCCCACATCAACAAAAGAGAAAGAACCATAGTGGGAGAATGAGAGGTAACAGTCAGATTGTGTTGAAAAAGACACCCAGAAGAATGATGTGTTGTGTTGGAGTGAAAATAATTTCTCAGCTCTGATAATAAAGCTTGCCTTGGTTGCTTCTGAAAGTAGAATATGGGTGTGACGTTCCACAACTGATGAGATGGTGCCAGCAGTAACCAGTTGTCAAAGGAAAGGTGTGTGCACAGGCCTAAGGAATCAGGTGACAAGAAAAAGCAATTTGGCTGAACATATATGGTGCTGATGCTAGTCCAAAGGGCAGAGCCCTGAACTGAGCACCTGACCCTTGTGCCCAAATGCAGATTGTGGCAGGACAACTTCACTATGGAAATGTACAGATAGGAGTCTGTGACATCCACAATCCTCTTAAAAATGCCAATGCAGAGTGAGGAATGACTTTATTGTGAACCTTGGATGATCTAGGAATTGATTTAGAAAAGAAAGATAGAGGATCAGATGCCAATATCCTGTCTTCTTGAGCACAACAAACAGACAGAAATAAAACCCTGGAAGAACTGGCATGACTCTCTCCTCTCTCTCTAGGAGTTGTGACATCAAACTTGGTCATCCACAATCCTGTTAAAAAATGCCAATGCAGAGTAAGGAATGACTCCTTTGTGAACCTTGGAGAATCTAGGAATTGATTTAGAAGAGAAAGATAGAGGACCAGATGCCAATATCCTGTCTTTTGGGGCACAACAATGAGACGGAAATAAAACCCTGGAAGAACTGGCATGACTCTCGCCACTGCCCCCTTGATTTGCAAGGTTGAAACACTGCAGGTTGAGTGGATAATAATGGTGAAGATGTGAACTGAATGAATAATTCTGACTCAAAGACCTGTAGTACCCATGGATTCATGATAAAGATTTTCCACATGTTTAAAAACTCTTGAAGTTGAGACCCCACAGAACCCAAAGGCATATGATAGTTATCACTGTTGCTGGTGGTGTTCCAGCCCAATGGAGGAACCTTGTGGATATGGACAGAATCTCTTCTGGGTACCAATGGACCCAAGTGCTGATTTCAGGGGTCTGGACACTTGAATAAAAGTGGACCTATGATCCCCGTAAGAGCCAAGGAAAGTCGAGAAGCCAATGACGACAGGGATGAATGCAGACGGGCGAAATCAATCCTTGATTCAAAAGACTCTGGAATGCCCACAAAAATCAAGGGTTGGAGAAAGGGATCCTCATATAATACGTGGAGGGTGACAGCCAGGAGACGAACACCCTCCAACAACAAATCTCTACCCCACTAATCCTGACAACATACCAGCCAAGAGACTAGGGAAAGTGCAGAAGCTGATAATCAAACCAATGTACATAGTCCCAACTCATCACCATATTGATGTGGTGATAGCTGAGAGGTTTCTGACAAAAGTTGGAGGGATGATAAATACCTTAACACTGTAGTTAGGGTCAGATAAATCCTAGAAATTTGTGCTCTATTTAGTTTGACCACAGACTCTGTTCTGGAACCCCAGATTTCCAGGAGCAAGTCTATTCTTTAAGAGTCTAAATGGACACTGGCAGTGATAGGCTAAAGCATGTAGTTCCGACAAATGTGGTGGACAAGGCAGAGCTGTCCCTTCACGTAAATTTGCAATAAACCTCCCTGCATGAACTGCAATATCAGGGGATGGAGGGAGAACTAATTATTCACCCTCAGACCTTTCAGCCATCAAGGAAGGTGCAGACTCCAAAGCAATCGGAGAAGGACCCAAAACATCCCACACTTGAGTTACCAACTGAAGAAAATGAGCCAGAGGTGGCTGATCCCAATTTGGCCCTCTGAGGAACCAACAGAATAAAGGAAGGCATTGGAAAATGCAAATCTAAATTCTCTCCAGAATGTCCAGGATCACCTTCAAGTGCAACCTCAGAGCCCTCTGGAGAAACACCACCGGAACGAATACATGTCTCCAACTGACTACGAATAAGGTCATGGATAGGCTCAACAATAAGATTAATATAGATATTATTATAAGAAAGAATGCCCGATGACTTAAGACTCAAAAAATTGTACAAGTTATATAATTAATTTCTAGAATAGCAGTTCTATTACCTACATTTAATAATGATAAACACCAGAGGAACTGTAATTCAGTGTTTTAGAAACTATTTAACAAATAAAAGCAAGTACTTCATTGAAGGCATGGTTTGAGGGTCAGTATTGGAGAATTATGCGTCTTCCTCAGATGTACCATTACAGAAATAATTCACAACACTTTGTAAAATCAAGCCAAAGAAGATGATTGTATAGTAAAGAAAAAATCTGTAAAATGGCTGAAATCAATTTCTGTAAAACAGCTGAAGAGAAATATTTCCACAATCAACTAACATTTAGTTCTTTTTTTTATTAATCTGGAAAGTTTACTTGTAAAATATAAAACAAATTTTCTCTTTTTTAGAATGACAAAACAAACAAACTTAAATACCTGCTCGCAGTGTTTCCATGCTAGGAGGAAACCACCGTTCACCAGGACGGAGCAGGATAAAGATTGTATCCTTTTCCACTGTTTTGAAGTAATTCTCATCTTCAACCTCCGTTCCATCACTTTCTAGCACCACTTTGAGCTCGGAAGGGTTGTTGTAACCTAGTTTTTCTGCACCTAAAGGTTAAGTAGAAAATAAAATATGTGGTTTATATTCTCATTTATTGTAGAATAAAAATTCCAGGTTTCAAATAGCTAATTTATATTAAACATAACATAAATTACCAATTTAAACAGTAATAATGAACTAGTGAAAGGTATTTTGTTCTGGTGTGACTTTTGGTTTACCAAGTCTATTATCATCAGATAATATTGCTTCCAAACCACTAACCAGTACAAATTATTCATAGTGTTAGATAGTTATTTAGTGGTGAGTGAAATATAATTTTCATAAAAAAAAAGAAAATCCAGAATAAAAATAAAAACAAACAATATTCGGAACTTGATGGTGCATTGACGACTATTAGCACACAAACAAATAAACAATCACAAAACACTGCTACCAAGAATTATATTCATCAAATACACTACAAAACAAACTCCAGTTTTCATTAACCCCTTCCATGTCAGTTTTTTTTAGGGGGGGAAATGAGCTAAAAAAATAGATGTTTTTTTTTATCCGCCCTTTTTGATAGCCTGTTGTAACACATTATAAATGCAAATAAATTCTGGCAAATATTTTCGAAACATGGAGGCTGCCCAAATTATCTTGAGCAAATCACGGAAGGGGTAGTAGTAGTTGTGTATGGTGTTTCTCACACCTCCAAATTCTTTTGGAGATGTTTATCCGGGAGTAGGACTGGTGCCCTAGTCCGGACACCAGGTGAGCATGTTTGGTGTGACGGGGATTCGAACCCACGACCTGCAGATTGCGAGTCAAGTGCCCTAACCACCTGACCATGCCAGGCACACGGAAGGGGTTAAATATGCATAAAATGGAAACCTTGTAAATAAATATTTTAGCACAAATATGTAAGCATAATACATGCTTCTCAATAAATTAAAGCCACAGGCAATGCTGACATAACACTGTAAGATATGACACAGTCAACTTTTTTTATACTTACTTAAAGCACACCTACACCATGTCTATGTTACTTAAATATTGTGATATACAAGTATTAATAAAGTGGTAAATTTCTTCAGAATTACAAAAAGAATATTTCAAGGTAGTCTATTACTACACTTTTCCATACAAAATGATTAACTCGATCCACTGATACTTGTTATAGGATTATAAAGTTGAACATGTCTGCAATTCTGGCACTACCACCCAAACTAAAAAAATCAGCAATACTTTCTTTTATTGAAAATGCTATGCAAGTACTATTCTAATCTTGTTTTGTCATTTAAATGCATATTTTGTTTAGTTAAGACAAATCAAGTAATACATTATTAGTATTTCTATTGCTGTATGGAATATCAAGATCCTGCCTAAGGAGGAAAAACTGTAATACTT
>NW_013668615.1:88767-120532 GCF_000517525.1 Limulus polyphemus | reverse complement strand
GTTTAGTTAAGACAAATCAAGTAATACATTATTAGTATTTCTATTGCTGTATGGAATATCAAGATCCTGCCTAAGGAAGAAAAACTGTAATACTTAACACATAAGAACACAATGCATTGCTGAGTACATTATTTTATATGGGCAATTTATCATAAGCTAGATAAAAGAAATTGCCTACTTAAAATAATACAGCATTACAAACAAGAAATTGAAATCTATTAAAGAATATAATAATGTGAATAAAGAAAGCCTTTATATAAATATTATACATGTGTGACTCACGTGAGCTTCAAAATAATACTTTTAAAACTTCTTAATAATTAACATTCACTCCCACCAGGTAAACTACTACAACCACCTTTTAATGGTTATTTAGTATTTAGAATCAAAGAGGATTTCAAATGTATATAAACATGTTTAACTCTGGTAAGACAGTAGCTAAAGCTCGGATGATTTATGGTATTCAAGCCCTACTGACATCCAGCAGATAAGTTTAAAAGTATCTGTGTAACAGAGAGTCTGGAAATGTTATGCAGAGAATAAATCAAATGGGGAAAGCAAAGGAAAGAAACAAATACAAATTAACAAATATTTACAGCAATTGTGTATTGTGTCTATTTACGAAACTCACCATCCTCTTTATTCTTTGCCGCTGGAGTTGAGGGGTGTCTATTGTTTCTACATCTGCACAGGACAAGGACATGTATTTTGATGTACCACCCAAATTCAGATAAAAATGTTAAAAATTGTGATATACTAAAACCCAATGCTGCATATGTCACTGACTATTCACTCCAAACAACATTTATAGGGGAGAAAAACTCCTACCAATTTGTACAAACATCTGTGGCAGTCCTTGATCTTCCAACATTTGGTTAGAAAAACAATGTCATATTGTAAGCACTACACCTGCATGAAAATACAGAAAACTTTACTTGAATATATATAAAGAAAGATGCATATATTTTTCAAATTTGTTATGGAAGAGTGAAATTCAGGATATTTCAGTCATTACAGTACCACATGAGTCAATTTGTGAAATATACTTATAAAACATTACTATTGTACAAACAAAAGTGACATAAGATAAAAAAGACAAACGAACGAGTGTTCAATTTACCCATGTTTTGGCTTACACCTTCTTCTAGATAAAGCATTTTACAAAACATCACTAGTGGCACTTGTCAGTACTAATGGAGTTATTGCTGGAATATGATTTATACAGAAGTAAGCCAAAACATTTCAAAAATAAAGTCGTTTGTTACAGATTAAGCCATTTTTACTTGTAGAATGACTTATTTACCCCAGTATTCATTATATTACATAAAAAATAATGCTAGAAAGCACCTAACTACAAGCATATGCTCAATAGAACATCATCCCAATTAATACTGTTTGAATGAAATACCTTTTTCCCAAAGGTATACAGATGTGAGGAGGGTGGGTGACCATCCAGAGTTAAATGTTTGGATTTCCTTGTAATTTTAAAAAATATGTTAACATACTTCTGGACGAGAATTAGCTTGAAATCCTGGAGAGTTCAGAAGTCAAGAAAAAATGCAACAAATAAGCTACAGTAATGTGCAAATCAAGAGAAATATCTCAAATGAGCAGAAATCTGCACAGAGAAAATGGTAGGAGTACTAATAGAAAGATATATTAGCTTCAGTCTTCAGTGGATAAACCATATGGGACAATCAAAAATTAGTTCAACTTCTGCAAATCTATCATCAATCAGTTTGAAAGTGAAAAACAGAAGAACAGAAGCTTTTCTACAAAAAGCTTGTTACAGTGAAGAAGGAAAATAACTTACCATTCAGGAGGAATAGACCAAGTCATGAAATCTTTGAACAAGAACACCAATACAGATAGGATGAACAGTGTACCCTGGAGGAGAGGATAGCATCACGAGCATGAGAAAGTTCTTAAAGAGTTGGAAGAGCTTGACAAAAAAAGTGGTAGTCATAAAAAAAGATACTGTTGAATGTGTGATAAAGACTAGACAAAGAAAAGTGACAAGAAGCTAAATGTGAAATAAGGCCTGGAAGAAAGCATTTTATTGAGAAGATTCCACAAATATCTCCAGCTTGGAAGGTAAAAATCCATAAAAAAATTCTGAAAGAAAATGTTTAACACTCAGATTCTGGATCCAAGAAATATACACACAATTTAAGAATACACACAAAGTCCAAAGATCCCAGGAAAAGACAGCAACAGATAAGTCATTTGAACTACCAAAAGGAAGGATACGGACAAAATGGATGCCAAGAAAAAGCCCTCAGAATAACTGGATAGGGGATAATTGCCTCCTACAAGCATTTGGTGTAGACAAAAAAAGTTAATTGGAAAAAAGAAACTTAAAGAAGTTATCTTTAAGTGAGGAACATAAAAAAGCTTCCCAAAAGAAACTGCAATAAAAAAAATTATCTTTAAACAGTGTAAGCCAGTTTGGCAATGTAAAGTGGAGGACAAATTCTCAGGTAAGGAGTTAGTGGTCCCCTATGAATTAAAGAAGAATACAGAGGAGAAAACAGAAGTGTGTAACATATTCATAATATGAGAAGTTTCATAGAAATCATCATTTCAAAAATCTTAAATATATCAAATTTTGTTTGCTGTAAAGCACAAAGCTACACAATGGCCTATCTGTGCTGTGCCCAACATTGGTAAGAAAATCTGAATTTTTGCATTATAAACCCACTGGCATATAACTGAGCCAGTGGGTGGTTATCTAGTTTAAACACCAAAAAATCCTTATGAAGATTGTAAGATTCCAAAGAGTATTGAAGGCAGTGAAAAAGTGAATAACCATCCATTATAGCTTGTTTACATCCTACATTATGAAAGCCAATGAAAATAAATGCAAGGTACATTTTTACAGTGTCTGTACTTCTTCCTGGACCTGAATTGGCAACTTAGTGAGTGACAGTCACAAAGAAGACATCAATACACTTCCTGCATCAGTATAAGCAATAACATGAAAATCAAAATTCATGATGACATTAAAAGTCACAAAATAAAAAAGTTCAAAAGCTTGGTCACCACAATTAATTTTATATGTGAGATGGATGCCTGTTTGTTATGTATCCATAATTATATAACCATTCTGATATTTACAGGGAAGTAGCAACTTTATATCACTATTTTCATAATCTGTAATAACTCTCTGACGAAATTTAGTTGATTAAGGCAAAAACTTTCAAAACCTAACAAAAAAGCAAGTCCACTTAACTTAAGAATGGAGTGGCAAGCCATACCAACTGGGAGGACACTAATGAATGTGTTTATGAACGTTGGTGATACATATCAGTGGATATAAACTCTCATTTTGAAATTTTTCCATGTGTTAAAAGTCCTTCATCCTCCAATACAAAGAGCCCACCTGTCAAAAACTGAGGAAATGGAAATTCATTTCAGACGGATACTCACCTTTCCACCAAATTGATAGCTATTACCTCCCACCACTACCAACAAGTTTTTGCACATTCATTAAGCCTTGAACAAAAGTACCACCCCAACACTTATTAAAGTGTAATGTACCACTCTATGATGCAATCAGCATTAGATTACAGCCTTCCACCAATAGGAGGATGACACATCCTTCTTGTGCAGTAGACTCCATGAGGACCTCATGTATTAAGAAAGATTTACCTTTGATGAGAAAAAAAAAGCACACCAGAAGAGGGGAGGATGGGTGAGAGGTTCTGTGGAAAGGTGAGTATCTATCTGAAATACAGTTATAGGTAAGAAAAATGTTAACTTCAGATAGATAAACACTCTCCACAGAACTTATAGGTAGAATCCCACATTGATAGGAATGTGAAGGAAACTGCGTGGAGAAAGGAAATAAAAGATGAGCTCCTTTCTGAAAATATAGCACCAGAAAAAGTAAACTCATGGAGGGTGTAATCTACTAGGGGAGGGGAGGACCTAATGGGTTATCATTTAGTGGGAGACTGCATCCATCTCATGCAGATAATGTTCATCACCAAATAGAAGTAGAAGAGCAAAAGGTACAGTCAAATAAACCTCCAATGTTATGCTCAAGTGTCTCTTAGGTGTGTAGAATGTACAGACTGCTCAACCAGCCTGCATATCACAGAAACGTCAGCAGAGCATGTAACTATAATGCAACTAGGGCAATAAGTCAAGCCTTACAGTACAAAAGAAACTCTTACACGAAATACTTACCAGAATAAGCAGGTGTAGAGGATAATCATCCCAGACTTGCATTCTGAGGAGAATGCAAGTCCAATCTGGCTTTCATAGCCAGTGGGAATGGACTGTTTCTCAGTGTATGGGTGGCCTATACTACATTTCTAGGTTAACACCCCAGCCATACTTATGATTGAGGGGTGTGTACACTCAGTCTCATACCAGTGCAATTACACTGACCAATAATTCTCCATAACAACCTTCCAAATGGTCTTTAACTTATCTCCTTTCACCTTGGCAGGTTGAGTTAAACAACTCATCTGAGTCATGTTTTCTTCTATGAGTAATGACACTTTTTGCCATTTTCATGTTGCATCCCATCAAGTTTGTCATCTCACTACTTTTGTCTCTAGCCATCAACATTCCTTGAACTACATCTTACAGGCTGAGATGTGGACGACCTGATATCTTGGTGTCACATAACTTACGTCAGTTTCATCTGCCTCCACTGTTTTCTCCAGTTGCCATTCTCCAATAATCATTGAGGATCTAAAGAGGTGAGTTGTTTTTATTCCTTATTTTGCAGTTCCCACAACAACCTTATTATTTCTCTATAACTGTATTCTCTATTCTTTGATTCAAACACCTCTTGAATTCTTCCCTGTGCATATTCCTCCCTGTTACCAAATTTATAACCACCATACTCATCTTTAGCCTTACTTGGTACAACTGCTCCATAAACACCTAGTTGTAACTCTAGTTACCAAATGTGTAACCCCCATACTCATTTTTAGGCGTTATTTGGTACAACAACTCCACGAACATGTAGGAGTAATTGTATTGGTGCCATTGTAGCTCTCCCCATTGCCAAGTTTCCTCTTTCCTGATCACCAATCTGCAGGTTATTATAAGTTTGTCAGTGACCTTCTGTCTCTTGCTTGGTCATTTTTCTCTTCTTTCTCTGGTTCATACAGGCCTCTGCAGAGCCTTTCTCATCATTTGTCTTCTTCAACCAGTTCCTGTTTCAGACTAGAGGGCATGGCTACCATGTATGTCCCCCCTTTCAAACCTCTTCACACCATCTTTCTCTAATAACACATTTTCTTCTCTTGCTTGCAAACGACATCACTCTGACATTTTTGCATTGGACATCTCCCATACTCTTTATCACAGGAACAGTTTGATTTTTTCCCCGACTGTTCCTTCCTCCTCAAAATCTGAACTGCCCATGAGGGTAATGGATGTTCCTATTAAGGCATTTCATTTTTATCTTGCTTGTACTGCCCCATTTTGAGGCAGTCAACTTCATTTTACCTTGTTGTGGAATTCCTCTTTCAATGGGGAGAGCTACAATGGCACCAATACGATTACCCCCAAAGTGGAAACAAATGCACTGAAATATCATAGGAAATATAGACCACTCTGGAGACTAGGTCCCAGAAAGGGTCCAGGTGACCAGAACCATATCCCACCCAAACAGATGAGTGACATGGGTGGAAAAGGGATGCCTAGGTTCATGTGATGTAATGGAGAAGACTGAGTATGCCCTGCAAATAAGGTAAAAAGACTCATAAGGGAACCAGATACTGGGCAATCTTGGAGAATTAGACCAGCTAACACAGATGAAGTGACTTCCAAAGGAGAAGGGAGGTATCAGTCAAGCATGCTTATTTGGACAAGGAGAAGAAAGAGAAAGAATGTCATACACCTGTGTAACCAAAGCAGAAGAACAAAGTTGAGGTGACCTATTCCTTGTTTGGAAAAGAAAGAACCAGAAGCAAACAGGTGGTATAAACAGCTGGACAAAACCGTCAAAAGGTAAGGCAGACGAGACTAAAATTAAACCTAGTGGACAATGGCAGTAACAATGTCTGTCCATGCATCTTCAGTTGTCATTGAAATAGCAGTTGTAGTGTGTCAGGGTCTTGGAAAGTATCAGAAATATGGATACATGATTTCATAGTTCCATGAATCTTTTAACCATTTTCTTTTTTAAGTAGGTCTTCTACACAGAGTGAGCCCAAGGAAAATTGTGGCCTGTACAAACTTTGTATTTGGTGCTTCTGCCCCTGTAAAATTGACAAGAACTGCTAACTGCAATGTCAATTTTAGTACCCCCTTGTGGTGAGCACCCTGTGAGGGGCACATGTCACCCTTCTCAAGTGCTAGCTATGCTTGTACGTCTTTGGTACGTAAGCCCTGGTCACTGATCTAATGATGAAAATTTTGATTAATAATGTAACTTGAACACTGCATGATTAACAATGGAGAATATTCCTGTTAATGAAATTATATGAAAAATTGAAAAGTGTCCAACATTTTGTTATTTAATTACAAAAATAAATCAAATTAGTGGAAGAGAAGCTTATAAAATAATTTAAACCTGAAGTTCTAATTTAAATGTTTAAAATTTTGTAACTCTTGTTCATGAAATAGAAAAAAAATTAGGGGAAGAAAGACTAAAACTATGATTGATAAAAGTTTAAAAGAATAAGAGCAAAAATTCTATAATTCGTAATGAAAAACACATCTAAATCACTTGCAATGTTGAGGAAAGAATAAGTCAGTTATTATGTGCATATGGCTGGGTCAGAGCGTATATCATAACCTTTTACAGAGATACATTCAAGGTTTAATCAAACAAATTTATGATCATTGTATGTAAACTTGACATCAAGACAGATAATATAAAAATTTTATAAACTACAAGTTATAATTTCTCAATTTCAAAAGAATATATTAAAAAATTCTCAATCTTCACTTCTCTGTGTCATATGATGCATCTGCACTTTGAATTCTGGTGTTTAAATTTTATTTTTCATTAATATGGCTTTCAGGGTCCAACCAATTAGAATAACAAATTCTACTTAATTACAAGCAAGAATATAAAATTTCAATATCCTATCTTCTCAATTTCCTGAGATATCAGTAAATTTGTCAAACCTACAAGAAAAGCTTCCCCCCCACCCATCTGCCTTGACTTTGAAGACAGTAATATACATCATCTCTATATGGCTGATAGAAATGTTTATAACCAATGGAAAGAGCATATTCTCCTCTACATAAAGCTTATTACAGTTATTTCTTTTTGGCAGGTGTACATAGACAGTTGGCCTAAGATTCTTCGTCTGTTATTGTTTTTGTCCAACCCCAAGGATCTAGAGGAATTTTTTAAATCTATTCATAGCTTACTTTGAAGGCTAGGTAAATTACAGTAGTTCTAGGACAATTTATTCTAGTAACTGAGATATCGTTTCTGTTCTAAAATGCATATTTTAAAGCTATATCAATTATTTTTTGGAGAACCAACATAGTGAGA
Source organism: Limulus polyphemus (assembly GCF_000517525.1). Taxonomy (NCBI): domain Eukaryota; kingdom Metazoa; phylum Arthropoda; class Merostomata; order Xiphosura; family Limulidae; genus Limulus; species Limulus polyphemus. The sequence continues at coordinate 113,058 of NW_013668615.1, read as the reverse complement.
GAATAATTAGGTTTAAATGAAGACCAACCTCTGACAGCAAAAAGCCTGGAACCTAAAGTAAGTGCTAAATTTCTTGTTTTTATAGATATTGTTTATTTATTGTTATATATTTTTTAACTAAAGTAACTAAAATGTAAAAATTGGAAACTTCTCTGGTTAGCTAACACATTTAAATCTTCATGAAATTGATTAATGGGGTAGGTGAGCTTGTAACATGTGCATGACTGTAACTTAATCACTTGTTTATCTGAAGTTCTACCCAAAACAGCTAAATCGGCTTTCACTGTGGTTTATTGCATTTCACATACAGTAGTAGCTCAAAAAGTACAGCATTAAAATCATAAAATTAAAAGAAATGACAAGTTAAAATGTTAAAAGCTAAGGCTGTTAGGATAAATAAATGTGACTGTCTGTTACTATATGTAATCATTATAGAAGAAATATGGTATTTACTATTTTATTTCATATTTTTCAAGTTTTCATATCACTTTACATTGATGATTTTGCTACAGTTCCATCATAGAAAATAAGGGATGAAATATAAAAGTTTACCAAAAACTTTTGATATTCTATTAATAGGTTCTAGAGGTTATGCAAATTAAATACAAAAACCACAAGTCGAAAATAAGTATTTTTATTCTTAACAAAAAAATCACCTTTCACTCAGACTGTCTCAGAAAATGCTTCGTAAATTTACAGACAAATAATTAATAAAAACACTATTTAAAAATCTGATTTTTGTATGCAAAAGCTTGTAATGTGTACTAAAAGCTTGCCAAGTGTTGTGAAGATACTTTTAGTACATTCAGTTACAAAATGTAGAATTTCATGGTTACAGGTGGTTATGAGGTCTATTAAATTGACTGAGCCCATATAGAGATGATTAATACATGAGGTGCTCATGGGGTTTACTGAGCACAGGGGATGTGTTGCCCTTCTATTGGTGGAGAGATATTGTCTAATGTTGATTGCATCATAAACTGGCACAATTCACATTAATATATATAGGGGGGTGGAAGCTCTATTCAAAGCTTGGTGCATGTGCAAAAATCTTTTTGGCAGTGACACAAGGTAATAGCTATCAATTCTGTGGAGAGGTGAGTACCATTTTTGAAAAACAGATTTAGGAAAACAGATCATAGTAGTATCAAAAGCTTAACCAAGGTAAAATAAAATATACCAACTGGCTATTTCTGTGTTAATGGTACAGTGTAGAATCTGTGTATTAATGTAGCTCACATTTTTACTTGTTTAAAATCAGTAAGTAACTGAATTAAGCTTAATACATTGTGAGACTATAAGGATAATTACTGCATAGTATTGTACCTTTTTGATCTTTTTATTACCCTTATTGTTTTCACTCATGTGTTTGTGTGAACAGTATAACTCAAAAAGTGTCAACCTAACTTGGATCAACTAATTAACTTTTGGTAAATGTTGATTAATAGTCAAGGTTAAACTGACGATCAATGATTTTTACTATAATGGTAGCAAATTCAGATTTTGAAAAAATGGTAAAAAATCAACAAGAAATTGACATATCAAGAGGATCTTGGCACCGAGATCTATATTTTCAAGGGCAATGAATTGTTTGGTTATTGTAAAAGTTAACATTTTCCTAATCTGAAAATGCATTTCCAACAAATACTCACCTCCTCAAAAATAACAGCTATACTCCTCGTGTATCTCCCTAAGAGACTTGCATGCCACTAGCCTTGAGCTAATTCCCATCTAAATTCAAGTATTTAATGCAAATTGTGTTGGCGCTTGATGATGTCATCATGCAATAATAGCCCTCCATCAATAGAGGGGCAACACAACCTCCAGGCACAGTAACTCCCCCCTAAGCACTTGAGATAACTTCATTCTTAGATGAGGCAAGAATAAAATGATGCACCAGAAGAAGGAAGGTCAGGTGGGAATGTGTGAAGATGTTAGTATCCATCAGAAATACATTTTAGAATTAGAAAAATGTTAACTTCCGAGACTATGCCTCACATCTGCACACAGAACAGCTAAAATCCCATGATGAAGTAGTGAAGAAGCTGGTGCCAAGTTATAAATGTAGACAAGTTCCCTTCAGAAAGTGCCAGATGGAAACCCCATGGAGTGCGACACCCATTAACAGGAGCTCCATAAGGGCAGACTGCATTTCTTCTTGACCAGGTTATACTCTTTGCATGGAATGTAGAGGAGGAGAGGCAAAAGTGTAGCAGGGATGGGCAAAATTCAAACATGGTCAACCAAGCATCTAAACACAAGAGGTCAATAAGCCAATACATGTAGGGTGATTAGGGTATGTTCAGACCATATGGTGAGCTCACCTTGACTTTACTGGAGAGATTTTGGCTGCAGAAGGAGGGCACATGAGCTGTTGGAAGGGTTACCTGCACTAAATGGAGATTGTTACTATTGCCTACTTCTCACTGTATTGTGCCAAGTCCAACCAGTGAGGAATTCACAAAGGTCCATCACCCCAGTGGCTAGGAACTGGCAAGTGGCAAGGGTCTCTCATGCTGCACTTGAAGAAGGAGGTAGAATTCACTTTGGAGAGACCCAGAAAAGTGTCTGGATCCCCATTGGTCTGCCTGCCACAAAGGTCTTTTACTGGAGACAGTGCAAGTGATGATTGTGAAATCTTATATTTAAAATCAGCAAGCTCAATTCAATGAAGTGGGCAGTCACTTTCCTGGTGCCAGCTTTTTCCATGATAGTCCATGGAATGGTACAGTCTGGATTGGGCAATTTAGTAATTGTATTACATGCCATGATGGTACCCACAGTGGTCTTGCAGAACACACCATCTCAACATTGGGCAGTGATAGATCCAGGGAGGATTTGAGTTTTCCATTACCCCTGGCCCGATACGGATTTTGAAGGATCTTGTCCAAGGGCTTGAGAAAATGAGAAGCAAAAGAGTGAAACAGATGATGAATCTGATATAATGAAATAGGTTGCAAACATCAATATCCAGGGAAGAATATGCCAACTGGAGAAGTTGGTGGACCAATCCAGCAAGGATAGAAATGGAGAGGTCCCTTGAAGAAGAGGGGTCCCGGGGTAGAAACAGACATTGGCCACCATATTCGAATCGTTGGCTTCTTGCTCTTTGTACCATTTTTCTCTTAAGACTTATTTCCTCCTCCTCCTCGCTTGTGGTTGCTGTCACTCAAATATCTCTGCTATTGATGCTCCTCGCACTCTCTTCCACCACACTTATTTACTCCTCTACCCAGACTGGACTTTCCTTCCAAAGAATTCAACCTCTCAGGAATGTGACTGCATGTTCTCATCTATCTCCCTTCCTTCTGTCTCTCACCTCTATGATTGTTCAGGCCTGTACTGACACCTATGTCCAATTTGGGGTCTTTGATGTTACTTATCACATACCTCTCCCTTTTGGGGTCCCTTGCCTGGTCATTGCCCTTTGGACTGGACTCTCCACTCATGTAGCCTATTTCTTGTCCCAGTCCTGTTGACATTCCACTTTGTCTGTCTATCAATGTAAGTGGCAGGATTTTCCTTGTTGGTTCACCTGCCACTACCTTCCTCCCAGCCATCCTATTGTGAGCCAACTTTCTGACATTTTTGTTTGGCTGTTTGACCATAGTTTGTTGGTTTCCACTATTGCTGGCTATTGGGCAGCCTTATCCACTACATTTCACCTTTCCCATTACCATAGGGGGTTTTCTTCCTTGTCCTCTCCACTTTGTTCCAATCCTTCTTCACCATCCACCTCACCCGACTCCCATGCCAAGCTGGAACTTTAATGTGGTGTTATACACACTCACACATGTCATTGCCCTTTGGACTGGACTCTCCACTCATGTAGCCTACTTCTTGTCCCAGTCCTGTTGACATTCCACTTTGTCTGTCTATCAAAGTAAGTGGCAGGATTTTCCTTGTTAATCCACCTGCCTCTACCTTCCTCCCAGCCATCCTATTGTGAGCCAACTTTCTGACATTTTTGTTTGGCTATTTGAGGACAACACAACCCCCATGCACAATAAAATCCCTCTAACCACTTGCACTCAAGATAACTTCTTTTCCTTGACATAACATTGCAATGGACATGTTAATTTTTCTTGTATATGTTCAATTTACTGAGAGTTATGATCATAAACAAAACTTTATCCCCACATCTTCATGTGTGGGATGACCTTGAACTAACTTCCACCTAATTTCACAAGTTTAATGAGAATAGTGTATGATGTCATAATCATGCGATAATAGGAGAACGACACAACCTACCTCCATGCACAATAAAATCCCTCTAACCACTTGCACTCAAGATAACTTCTTTTCCTTGGCATAACATTGAAATGGACATGTTAATTTTTCTTGTATACGTTCAATTTACTGAGAGTTATGATCATAAACAAAACTTTATCCCCACATCTTCATGTGTTGGACTTGCCTGGTCATTGCCCTTTGGACTGGACTCTCCACTCGAGGCATGTAAATCTCTTAGGCAGATGCATAAGGAGTATAGCTGTTCTGTGTGCAGCGATGAGGTATCCACTCAAAAGTTAAAAAACATTGCAAGGTGGAGTTTGAACTCTCCGAGTGTATTTGTTTTCTTTTTTTTGCAATAAGCTGGGTGAAAACACTATTTACCAATGACTCACAGAGTCAAACACATTCAGTCACACAATAAAACTAAAGAGTTTATATTCTAATAATGCTCAGGAAGTTTCTATCTGTTATCTAGTTTCATATAACTTCTAAGAGTTCTTATGTATCCTAATGAAACAGTAAAATTTATGCCAAAATAAAAATGGTATAACATTTACTTTCATATGCATTATTGCAGTGGTTGTTTCTTTCTGAAATCAAATACTATAAGTATTACTGCTTTGGATATCTAAAAACAGCTAAAATCACCAAATACCTTCATCATTCAGTATTGAGCTCAGTACCATATAAAATGTTTTTGTTCTCTAGTGATTAGCAAGTAAATATGAAAAATTGAAAATAAATGGGAAATTATTTGAAGAGTTTGGATAGTTGACTCTTTCTGTTTGTTAGAACTGGGTACTCACCTTTCACTCTGAGGTCTGAAAGAGAAGATGCCATAACTGCTTTCCTCGTTTCTCGATTGCAGCTCCATACTTTGTATGGAAGCTGTCTCTGTTCCTAGAAACAGCATAAAATGAATCTTAAGTTGACATGTCTTGTTCTAGATTTTAAATGACAGTGCTGATAAGATTTCATAAGATTGGAATACTGTGTTCTTTAAAGCAATTAAAATATTATAAGTTTATATGTGCCTCAATACACAATGGAAGCAAATTAAAACTGTGCAAAAAATTTAGGAGAATAAGGATTAAATACCATATCAAAACTTATTCTGGAACATAATAATGAAGAAGATTTAAGAAAATTTTCAAACATTTGGAGAGATTCCCAAGAATTGGTTTTGTCTTTGAAGGATCCATTTGGTTAGACACAAGTTTTCACTATATAAATGTAATAGAGAGGTTGTCCATCAACTGTGGTAAAGATTTGTATATCCAATAACTTAACTACAACCATCCCTGTGGTCTGTCACTAAAGAGATGAACAGCCCTGACCCTCTTTTTTGCAACTAAATTGAAGTATGCTGATTTGCAAATGCAGATGATGTCTAAAACTGACCTCTTCAGAAAGGGTTACATCCCAGGTCTTTGTGATGAAAAATGTTTGTATTGCATGATTATAAAAGCATGCAAGGCACAAAATCTCAACATTACAAAGAAATGGTAATCTGCAGTGGTGAAATCTATCATTAAATCAAGGGAATGTTTGGTTGCACCATTAAAAAAGTCTACTATATGAGCAGGAAACAGTCACACACTGGAGGTAGTGAAGAAAGTTTAACAGCTTGTTATTAGAAGTAATCCAAAAGCAAGTAGTCCATAGCAGCTAAAGTAGGAAACTCTTTTGGAACTGTAAACAAGATAATTAATGTGACTTTACTCAATTTAGGTCTATAAAAGAGCCATTTTTATAAGCTTCTATCAAAGCACATAGCCAAAGAGAAGATTTATTGTTGAGAACTATATGACCACAGCCTGGCATGTGACAAATGGAAGGATGTCATCACGCTGGTAAAGCAAACATGCACGTCTATGTAAGGGTCTAGAAGAATATATTATTCTTCCACCAGTGACATTTCAAAAATGGTACAGAGTTGTTTTCACAAACATTTATCCAAAAGCTTTATGGTGATTACAGGTTACAAGCTAAAAATCCATAGAGTCCAAAACATTTCAAGATGGACTCTTTATAATGTCAGGCTAATGTTCTGACATCATTTTGCTACAAGGAAATACTATCTTGTACGAATTAGATGTTAATGAAGGATGGTTCCAATAAAAGAAAGCCACACATCAAAGATACCAGTAACTCTGGAATATGCAAGAATAAACAGAAATCAATGCTGTACCATTTGCAGACATCTCTCATAGTCTTCTGTAGAGCTGGACAATTAGTGGAATTTGCTTACTGATTAATCATTGAGCTCATTAATTGATTACATTAAACTAATAAATTATTCTTACATAAGAATAATTTTTGTATTTTAGCTTGTTCGGTTAAAGAAAATTCAACTACCCTTTATTTTATATGATAGACACCTTCATGTACAAACAATATAGGATTAAGTTCCTTTTTTAAATTCTAAACTATTGTACATGCAGATGTATACGTAGTGTACTGTGAAACTAGTGAAAAGCTGAAAACATAATTAATATCCTAGCTAAAAATATAATTAATACCCTTAGCTGAAAATATAATTAATACCCTACAGATTTCACAAACTACTCTACTAAAACTAAATAAGCTAATTCTTCATAAAAAAAATAATTGTCCTTATATTCCATGTGACAAAATAGTAAAGTTTCTTGTCAGTGTGTGCGATAGATAATACATAATTCAATGAAAAAAATTCACTCTGATCAAATAAAAACAAAAACAGTACACATTTATTATTTGACAAGAAAACTTATGATGATATGAGATTCCCATCTTGCAGAGATTAAAATGATTCATAATGTAGAAATTGAAGTATTATTAGAGCAAATAAAGAATAATATCTTGCCAGAATCTTTTTCTTATTAAAGCTTTCTTATCCTACGTAATACTGGTTACATTTGTAGCTAGTAATAAGTAAGAAATATATATTGAGTTAAAGATACATTATTGCTAAGTCTAAACAAGGTGAACACGAGCAACAGGCATCACTTTGGCTAGTTATGAACCCAATGGCCACACTCTCAAATTCTTGAGTTCTGTGCAAGCAGAATGCATACATATTGTCACATGTAGTCACACCACAGAAAGTAGTAATGGCTTTTACGTGGTGCCATGGTCAATCCCATTATTTATTGGTAAATAGCAGTCCAAGAGTTAATGTGGGAGCTTCTGGCCAATTGGCTTCTTTCTGATCATAGTTCAAAATTACAGACCATGGCAGAAAGCCATGATAACTTTGTCATACCTCAAATACAAAGAAATAAATGTAATGCCCCCACAGCTGAAAGGGCGAGTATGGTTGGTGGCAATAGAAATCCAATATGCAACCATCCTAATAAAGTGTGCATGCCAGCCTGAAGCTGAACGAACTTGAGTTAATTGGAAATAATAATAATAATGAAAAATCATAATGGCAATATTTCCATTACTTGGATAGTTAAAATAAGCTAAAACAGGAATAATTATTTTTTATCACATTAATTGATTTAATCATAATTTCAATTAATCAGTTATTTATCATGACATTAATCAATGGAATCAATGCTACTAGTAAACCAATTAATTGAATTAATCATCCAGCTTTAGTCTTTTGTGCCTTTGAGTTACTAAAATAAGACCTTGGAAAACGCTTTCCATGCACAGCTCATGGACTTTGGAAAGTATGTAAAGAAGGGAGAAAAAACTGAGAAATTGTGCTGCAGAGCAATAGTCCATAACAAGGGCTATTACAAAAATCACAGAGAAATGCCTTTAAGGCCTAGGTACACATTCTTGTATTGTTGCCAGAAGTCATGAATAAGATAAAGGATAAAACAGAGAGGCCCTTCAAATTGATGTTGTTTTTTAACACAGATAATACTTTGTTTAATATAAATACATTATATGTAAGCAGAGCATGATAAAAGGAAATGCTATATGTGGTTAATATTTCAGCCACACATTTTTCTTTGACAGCAATTCTAATAATTTCTTTGCATATGTTAAGTATGTTATTTTGTATGGATTTGAAAATTTCTAGTATGGATCCTTAAACCAGAATCTTGTAATTAAAATGTAGTTAAATGTCTGCTGTACATGAGTAAAAACTTATAATGATCATAAATAGCTTGTTTTCTAAATAAGATAAGTACATGTAATTGTGGGTGTTGTAAAAAGTTTTACTTTGAGATCATTTGCTATTAATATGATGATACACATACCAACATGCTAAGAAAAGTTGATATTGCTGAGCATGTCTCCTCTTCGAGATATTCTGAAAAAAACTCAGCAAATGACTTAGATTGGAAAAAAATTGCATTCTTATGTTAAAATAAAACTCACCAGTTCATGCTCCTTAAGTACAGTACACTTTTTGCATGTATAGAATGATCTTCTTTAAAGAAGACACTTATAATTGTGTGATTATACATAAACAGGATTCCTCTATTGATTGTATGGATACAGTAAAAATGGTATTACGATTGAGTTTGATAGAGTCTATTAAAAAGTGTACAAGCTACATTTTTTTTAGTTATTACTCATAATATGGATGATTTTACAAGAAGTTTTTGTAGTGTGTTAACTATATTAAGAGTGGGTAGAAAATACTGCAGCTTGTTCAGTAATTTGGTTGGTGAACTAGATAGGTTGCATGATCTCGTGAAAGAAAATGTAAAGCTTGTTATTTCTGAAACTAGCAAAAGAAATGTACTGTATACTGTGATAAATAAATATCTCTAACAGAGTTTTGACATGCTAGAAAGGGTGGAGAAAAGGACTATTAGACACCTGAATGAATACTGATTAAATAACTTGAAATATAAAACAGAAACAAACATTTACATGAAAATTTATTCTCATAATAGAGAAGAACTGCAGCAAACAGTCTTTTTCTTTCTTAGTTTTGAAACATAATTGATGGTAGTGAAGACCTGAATATAAAAGCCAATTAAGAATTGTATTTTAAACTATGGCTAGATTATTGTTAAACAGAAGTACTTTTTTCTAAGTCTTGGTCTTTTCTGGAACAGCTAGTTCAGAAAAAAATGTGGATGGAGCTCATAACTCAACACATTTTAAGGTTAGTTAGTTAGTTCTTTCAATACAATGATAAGTTTGAATGCTGAAGTGGTGAATCATTGACATTGAAAGATTGTTGTTTGTTTTATGCAATTTAATGTATCAGACATAGCTTATATATTTTAACCCAAATACGTTCTGTGGTAAATTTTTTATTTAACATCTACTTTCATAAATACTTCACAGTTACTGTAATACAGATGAAAATACACTGATATCAAATATATAAAAGTAGGTCACATTAATTATTGTGCCTAATTATTATTATTAATCATTGATCCTAAGGCAAATTGAGTGAGGAAGAGGAAACACATCCAACACGTGTGAGGATTTATGTTGATTGGTCCAGCTCTAATCCAAAACCACTCACTGGGAACTGACATCCAGATGATGGTAGGGTGAAGGATCCCAATCAAAGAGGTGAACTGCAATGTGATGGATCTTGTCTAAAGCAAAATCATCCTCCAGATAGGACCACATGGAAGCCGGGGTGCAATGCCACCCTCCAGGACCCACCGCACGAATATAGCAACTACACCCTCCAGATACAACTGCACAGAAGCTGTGCACAATATCAACATCCGGAACCCCTCGCACAGAAGTGGAGCACATTATTGGAGGATCACACACACCATCTAAATCAGCAGAACAACACCGTTACACTCTCTACTGAATGGAAGTGAACACATTCAGGAGGAATCCTCCATGGTCCATTACCCCAGCGGTTGGAACTGGAAAGTGGCTAGGACTCCCATATTCCACTAGAAGAACAAGGGGGATAAAATACAGTGGAGAGTTCAGAGGAATGGCAACACCAGAGACATTGCAATGGGTGATCACGAAAACCCTATTTTAAAAAGCAGACTGCCAGTGATTTATTCAATTAAAAGGATAGCAGGGATGGGAAGCTATCTCCTTTTGCTTTATCCGTGTAAGTCCATGGGTTAGTATGGTCTGGAATGAGCATATTTATGAAGAAATATATTGCAAAGAAAAACCTACTAGCTATCTGGTGGAACACCCAATCTCAACAGTGTGCATTATGGGCCATGGTATACATCGTGGCTGATAAACTTTTGTACTCGATCACTGCCTGATGAGAAGTGATAGTCTGGTAGAATTGAATAGAGGGAGACACATGCATCAGGAGGGTGTGTCACACTCCTATTGGTGAAGGGTTGTCACATGATGATTTACATGCGAGACGCAATTGAACCAGGTTGATCGTGGGGTACATGGGAGTTCAAGGCTTGTGGCATGGGAAAATATTTTTGAATACAGGGGCAGAACTGAATGAGTACAGCTATACACATTAGCAGGGGTAATGCACTGTATCAGAAATATGATACAAAAACAATTTTGATATGATAGTAGTATAGTTTTTAGAAATACTAACAACATTCACAAAAGCTTGGGACTTAATTTATATGTTGTGATGAGTTAGAAATACACCACAATATAAAAACAAAACAGGATCAGTTCATTATCAATAACAATCTTTTTTTTAAGGCAGTTAAGTAGTATTGGAAACACTAGTACTACTAACCCTACAGTTAGAATGCTGTATTTTTTACCAAACAAGTTATTTTTATCTGATGCAAGTACATATGTATATCATGAAACTTAACAGTAAAAAACAAATGCTGAAAACAACAACAATAAGATTATACTTAGTATACTACTTCTTTTTTTCATAAGTGAATTTTAACTTTAAATTTCACTGTAAAGTCAATCTAATTGACACACATCACATTTGTCTTCTTATAATTTAATTTGTCCAGAATCAATTTTATGTATAATTTCTGAATACTCTCATTTTTAAACATTCAATGTTTGTCTTTATTTTGGTAATTATAATCTCACTAAAAAAATAGTCATAATTTGACTGTAATATATGTAGACTATAATAAGAATTTTAAGATAATGTTGATCAATATCTGAGTATTCAGATGTTGTGTTTCAAATAATTAGAGTCATTCCCATCCAAATTTTTAAAAGCATTTCTCATACTTTTTGTTTATCATTAATGAGTTAAAAAGTGGGGATGGTCAAATTTCGGAAATTAGAAACCATAATTTGCTTTTAATTCAAGGTATGCATTCTTCCTAGAAAGAGGATAACATTACAGGGAAGATCCAACCTAAATGGCTTACTAAAGACAAAGCAGGAAGCAAGCAATAAATACCATAAATTTAATACATTTAAATTGACAGATAGAATGAAAAATAAATAAATATAGGATACATAAGGATATGGCTTAAAAACAATAACTAGGAAATCAAAGAAAGGGTTTACGAGAAACAACTACCTAATAATGCTAAAACTCATAACAGTTTTTTTTAACTATGCTAAACATATGCAAAATGTTAAAACAGGGATTGAGTTCAAAAAGTATTCTGATAACCAGGTTATTTGTTGAGGACTATGAGTTGGCTGATCTTAAGAAAATGTTTCTAATCTTTTGTTTTTACAACAGTGGATGTTAATACTAATCCTTACCCTTAGCACTCTATGTGAAATATTGAAATTGACCTGAATTATGTAGATATTAATTCCTTGCTGGTATTGTAAGTAAAACAATTGAGAGATTAAAATTAAAAATACCAACAGAACTATACAATCTTTTCCCCATGATTTCAAAGTAGGCCAAAGATTACATATGTGAACCTCTCTCTCATTTTTGGTAGGTCAATAAACAGTGGTCTGAGGATTGAAGAGTTGCTAATACTACTCCTATTTTTAAAGAGGGTAATAAGTATTGCCTTGAAAGTTACAGTGTGAAAAATGTCTATATTTTGATAAAAGAAGCATTGAAAAATCAATTACTGAAATATGATATAAAACAGAAACAACATGGAAATCTTCTCCTACTAAGCAGTTACTTTTTTTTGAAGATGTTACTTGTTATCTGAATAGTGGAGAAAGAGTTTGGGTACAGAATATTTAGATTTTCATAAAGCTTTTTGATAAGGTGTCACACAAAAGATTAACTAAGAATACCAGAATAGTGAGAGTTGGAAAAAGAATAATTAGATGACTTGTACAGTGTATGGGTGAGAGAAAGCTAAACAGTGTTACTGATGTTAAACTGGACCTTTGCTACTAGTGGTACACCTCAGAGGTCTGTGCTTGGAGCTTTGCTTTTTTTTCTTACATCAGTGCAATTGAACCATGTAATTTTGAGATTTATTGAGAGATCTGTTGATTACAAATCAAAATAGGCATTTATTTCTTTATACAAGTCATTAGTTAGGCCTCACTTGGAATATTGTGTACAATTTTAGTCTCCGTATGTTAGAAATGATAATTATTTACTGGTGGAGGTTCAGAAGAGGTTTGTAAAATGGTTTTCTTATGGGGATATGTTAAGATCTCTTGTTTACTCTTAAGAAAAAAGATGTGAGGTTACTTAAGTTTACGAGATTATCCAAGTGATCATTATGGGTTTTTTTATGCTGTGTTCTCATGAGAACAAGGAGATAGGAGGGAAGTTTAAGATCAGGAAAAGACAGGTTAGGCTTCAGTAAAGATAGTTTTATTTTTCTAATGCAGTGATTGGCTTATGGAATGTGCTGCCATTGGCAATAGTCTAGGTGGCATCTCAGACAAGATTAAGAGGGATATTGATGATTTTCTAAAAAATAAAAGGTGTGTTTAAATTTGTACTTTTTTCTTCTCAGGGGTGGATGTGCAGAAACAACCTCAAAACTAAACTGTCCCTTGATGATTGTATATAGTGTTATGTAATGATTATTTTCACACAGGGGCAATATTTAAACATATATTACTAAAACAGAAAATGTATATATGAGATTACTTTATTTTAAAACATTATACACATAATATACACTCTATTTCTATATGAAGCCTATTCTTTTAATTTGCTCTTTTCCACAGATACTTATGAGAGGGTGAAACTCCCTGAAACACGTATATTTCAGTGATAAGTGGTAAATCAAATGACAGATTATTGTGTTTCACATCTATTTTTTAGTTCTTTAAAATTATGTAAATGATTTTTATGGTTTAATTTAAGAGAGCTTAAAAACCTTCTCCATGATAAAGATGTAAATGTATGTTGTTTAGATACATCTTTATATCAAAAATCTGTAAAATTATTAACTTGCAAGTGCAGTTTTTCTAAGATGAACAGAACCTGTAAAACAATTCTACACAGGTAAAAACCACTATGAGACATATAATAAGATGTAGTTGCAATCGATTATGTCTAATTTATCATTGATTAGCCTTTTGCATACCTTATTATGGAAATATTTATTTGAACTCAATATTTTCAGAATGGATACAGGATTTTCTAACTTTTTTTTCACTTTCAGTGTAGTTTACTGCTTACGTTTTATAAAATGATAATAGTTTAAAATATATATAACAAATAACAGTAAAAAATACTTACAATCAAATCCATTGATATGGAAGTTTTAGGAATTAAAATATTTTTCTCTAAAACATTTTATCAATTAAATATCAATATGTCAACTTCATACAAACATAGATTTTAAGATAAAATTATAGAATACGATCACTAGAGTCAAGACTAGTTCTAGAACTTTAGTAGAAGTTAAAGTTAAACTAAGTATTACTATTAACACTGATAATATTGAGCGATACTGATAACACATTACCACCAGTAAATCCAATTTTCAATTAGCTTTATTATACTACCAGTATCCCACCAATAAATTGTGAGTAGAATAGATGAATATGCCAGTAACTAGCGTTGCAACCTTAGAGCTGCCTCAGTAACAATTACGAGGTGTTCTCTGGCAATTGCACTCTGCTTCAGACTAATACTACTTAGTAGTAGTAGTACTACTACTACTAGTACTCAGTAGTAGTAGTGATAGTAATATCATGCCAACGGTTACATGGTCACTTTTTACATATAAGGGTTTTAAATAAATAAAAAGTTTACAAAATAAAATTGCAGCCAAATATTTCAAACATAACTTACTGCAGCTGACATTATTTCATTTTTCTTATTAATTTTTAACGTTGACCATGGTGTTTTCGATGCCACCTACACCCTTCCATTTTGCCTTTGACACTCAGCCTCTCACCTCTCTCAGTCTGTTTCATTGGTCCAGACTCCGGCTACCAAGGTACACCAATAGGTAGCGTTTGCGATCATAAAACAAAACTGAAACTAGTTTAAAGAAGCTGAGAACAAGATTGCGTTGCACTTGCAGGTGAGATTTTATGTGGTAATATACATTTAATTTAAAATTTAATCGATCATTTCATTATTAAAAATACAAACAAACTAATTTTGACGTTTATTTAAAGGCTATAATTATGATATAATATATCAGTAAAATTTTTTTGGAACCAAAAAAAGAAAAGAACAATTAAAATTATTTTAAAAATATGTGTAAGAACTTAGGCCTATCAGTGTCAATTACTTGAAAATGAAAGTTGAACTACTGAATTACATTTACAATAATGTTCTTTAGACCATCATAATTTTATTTTTTAGATTGGAGATAATATTTATAGTTAGCTAATAGAAGTACATTTTTTCGATCATATTTTTCAAACTCTATTATCGATTATGATAGATCTTTCAAAGTTTCACAAATGTAAATATAAGAACTTAGGCCTATCATTTACATTTACAATAATTTTATTCAGACCACTATGATTGTATTTCCTAGATTAAGAGATAATATTTATGGTGTGCCAATACAAGTACCGTTTTTCAACCATATTTTTCAAACTGTATTATCAATTATGATAGATTCCTCACAAATGGATTTTGGAATTTACTGCTGAAATTTGAAGAGTCAAAATACAACAACTCACCATTACCAAACATAACACTAACATAACCATTACTTATAGTTATACTAAGCATTTCCTTACTTTTTTCATATTGGGAATAAACTTGTCACATCATAATTCATGAACAATATCTAAGTTCCTAAGAAACCCTTCTACTAATAACAAGTAGTGCTGGGGGAGGGGGATAAATGAAACCTGGTTATGCCGTAAAGCCCGCAAAACATCTTTAGGCTATATCTTCATTTAATGATAAAAACCATAGTTTTTGGCTTTTCTTTGCATATAGACGCTTGATACATTAAGAACGACTGAAATAATAATTTGAGTAATAACTAATATGTATTTGTTACTTTATAGATTTAATATATATTTGTTGTGACTTCATTAACGTTTTTACGCTTATACTGTGAGGTAAAAACGGATGCTGCTATCTTGTTTATGAGCTCGTTGCTGTCCTAATTTAGGATCTTCTTTTTAATAAGTTCTTGAGAATGTTAAAAAAAGAGAGAGAGAAAGGGGGCGCGGCGAGGATGTTTGCAGACCTCTTTAATCAACGGAGACTCTAAATTAAGAAATCAACAAATATTTTTCCCGTTTTGTTGTTTATACTTTCAGTACATAGACTAACGACAATATTAGGTTATAAATTAGTGGTAAAAACTCGCCAAATTAAAATAACTTTATTAATAAAACAAGAAAATGACGTTTCGGGCAATAGCCCTTTATCAGGTTACCAGTGGCAACAGGAACGTCGAGAGTCAGCACGGGCCCCGGGGTTTTTATTTAAAACGTTGGTGATATAACAGAAAATAACTTAATTCAGAAATGATTTAAGTTTAAAATTGAATCAATATTTTTTATTTCATTGTAAATTTTACACACTTGGCTCTAGGCTAGGTTATCCCACACTACATCTATACTTTAGGTTTATTATACCAACACTCATTACACTTCTTCTTTTTAACACTTATACTGTGAGGTAAAAACAGCTGCTGCTATGATTTTCTCTGGTTTATGAGTTTGTTGCTGTCCTAATTTAGGATCTTCTTTTTAATAAATTCTTGAAAATGTCAAAAAAGAGAGAGGGAGAAAGGGGACCCAGGGAAGATGTTTGCCCCGGGCCCGTGCTGGCTCTCGATGTTCCTGAGTAGTGCCCAAATATAGTAAAAAAACTCAGTATTTCACCTGCTGTACTGCCCATTCTCAATAATCCTATTGTCAATTTGGCAATGATTCTGCCAGAATGGACCACTAAAAGGCTCTTAGATGTAATCATGCACAGATTGTTCTTGAGCTACATTATATGTTGTTGACTTTCAGTTAAACAATTATGTACTACAATTGTATAATGACTTTTGATTCAACTTTTTCAACATTTATAAATGGGTGATTTGCTAAAATACTCTAGGTATTACACAGTTAAGTGTGAACTTCACAAATTCTACTTTATTTTGAACTTTGGAACTTCGGCTGATGATATCTTATTTTGCTTTTATGCAGTACTATTAAACAGATTGAGTAGGGACAGGTTTTTCCAAATGGTGACACATCCATGACTATCAATTCTCAGGTTATGGCATGAAGACAAATAAAACTGGTAGAAGTGTGGCCCAATTATTGCTCAGTTTTGTAGCCCAATTGGATCTCATTGGAACATCATACAGTCTAGGTACTTTTTTTTTTTTATTTATCAAGTACCTCTAATAACCTCAATATGCAGTGATTAGGGATGAAGATTAAGAATTAACTTTAGTCTACTTTTCTCCAACACTAGGGTGTGTAGTGTCAACCAAAATATATTCATGAAGAGGAAAGTAACAAAAATAAATGCAATAGCCACAGTCTTGCTATATTAATATCTTGCAGGAATGATAGGCTTTTATTATTGTACAAAACTACCTTCTCAAAATACCAAGAGACCAGTAAAACAAAAATTTGTCAATAATGAATGAAAAACATCTACCAGACATAAAAGATTTTGAACTGGAAATAAGCAGGTGTTAGCTTATAGTGTAAATATTAGATATTGTAAAAATAGTGCTGTGCTTCACGAAAAACTGAAAGTTAATATTGTGAAAGCATTGTAATGAACCAAACAATAAATGTTCCGAAATTAAAAGTAAAAGTAGATGAAGAAGTATTGCCTCATTTTACAGTACATGTTATTTTCTATTTGAAGTGAGGACCTTGCTATTTTGTATTTTATACTTAATCTGATGCTGTGTTAATGGATATCTTGGATACCTTGTGTGTTGTATACTTAATCTGATGCTGTGTTAAGTGATATGTTGAATACTTTACGGTGTTGTATACTTAATCTGATGCTATACCAATGAATGTAGTGGAGACCTGCTGTGTCGATACTTAATATGATGCTGTGCTAATAGATATGTTGGAGACCTTGCTGGGTTGTTTACTTAAACTGGTACTATACTAATGAATATGCTGAAGACCTTGCTGTGTTGTATACTTAATCTGATGCTCTTAATATATATGATGAAGACCTGCTGTGTTGATACTTAATCTGATGCTGTGCTAATGGATATGATGGAAACTTTGCTATGCTAAATATGAAATTTCCCTCTAGAGTTGATTATGATAAACATTTGAGGAATCTTTCCTGTTTGCTACTATCAATGCACACAGATTCAAATTAGGAGAAGGTAGTTACCACCTGAGCTGAGCATGTAAAGAAATAAGAACGTTATTAACTCATAAGTGGCAATGTTTGCTCAGGGTATTTCAATCCAACCAGATGAATAAATTCACAAACATGCTGTAGGTTGCTCTACAGTCTACTGCTAGACAAATTGAATTCTCTTGAAGAACTGTCCAGTTTCTCAAGAAAAAATACATTTCTTTATGGTGTGCTACCTTGGAAAGTGTTAAATGAGATATTTGACAATACTCAGTTCTTGTAAGTTGACTTAGAAATCCAATAATTTGAATGGGTCCCTGAAAAAGATGAAATTACACTTTCCAAGATATCATGGGCCGAAAAATCAACTGTTATAGAGACATCCCAACAAAATATATTGGCTCTGCATTTCCAGTGCCATATATATATATATATTTATATATACACACACACATACACACCCTTCAGTGGATCCCCAAAGATCAGTGTACTATACCCTATGATCCACTGTCTCTCTTTTCTTAATGTCCCTCTCTTTACTTCTCTCAGTTGTGGTAGCTCAAACATTTCCATACAACTCTGAGCATTCATCTTCATTGGCCTAGCCCATACTTACACCTGTTGTGCCAGGTTGGATTTGGTTGTGGTCACTTTCACCACTTTTGGTCTCCTGCACAGCTGTCTTTTCACATCATTGTCCTTGAGATGTGGACGATTCAATGGATCTGTTACCATTTTTTGTTACAGCTGCCTTGACATCCCATTTTGATCAAAATTGAGAACTCCGCTGTCATTTTGTACATCAAATGAGAGAGAAGTACTTGCCCTAGGGACACCTACCTTCTTCTCAAGCCCCACTTTTGGGCTCACAACAACAGCCAATTGTTGGCCTTCCATGTTCTGGAAGCTTTCAATTTAGTAACATATCAGCTGTTTCTCCTGGATTGAATCCTTCTAATAGAGTGGTATTTACATCTCCTGGTATTTCTGTGTATTTGTTCCCACTTTAGAAGTGTTCTTCTTGATACATTTGTTACTCATGTCTACAACAAATTTAAATCTTTTTATCACCAGTCCCAGTCTTAATGGTTCTTACAGTTATTCTTTCTAAGTTTGAATTGGTCCACCTTCTTTTGCTAAGTCTATTAAACTTTCTCAGGTGATGTTGTTAATTTACAGTACACCTTGCTAGGTTATTCTCATTGCCCAGTTTTATCATAATTTCCATTCCTTCACTTCCTGGTGATCCTGGAGCCTGAGTCTCTTTCATTTGGGAGGTTTCTTTTTACCTCAACTTCATCTTTACATGTGACTCTGGTTTGGCAAATTACTTAACAGGAAAGAAAAATTCTGTTTCCTGTGATGAAATAATTTGATCACTCAGTTGTTGATATCATTTACGTAATAAGACCTGTCCATTCAATGTGCTTAATAGTAAGTATACTAATCTTTAAATATCAAGGTTTTTTTTTATCTCTAACTACCTTATATTGTGGATCTATGTGACACCCCCTACATACATACACACACACACATATCCCTTGTTATTACTCCCCTGATTTCTGGGATTGTGCTTCTACTGTTGTTGTTTTATAAAATAATTCTGTGATGTAGCTTGTCCCCCATACAAACTACTGAAAACACCAAACAAGTTTTGTTGGATCACTCTTGAAGACCAACTCTTAATAGATACAGATGCAAGTAATATTATAGTGGGAGCAACATTATCACAAGAACAACAGGGAAACATATGTGATCACATACCTCAGTAAGGCAAGAATTTCAAAGAGTTATTGAGTGTTTTTCAAGGCTTGAGTAAGTTACACTTTGGACAGATCATGAAGCATTGAAATGGCTTATGAATTTTCACAATCCAGAAGGCCAGATAACAAAATGGCTTCAGAAACTTCAGATGTACAACTTCAGCATTCTACATCACCCTGAACAGAACCATAAAAATGTTGATGTAATATCATGAACTTAAAATAAGACCCAAAACTCTAGCACTTTCGAATAGTTGACTATTATTCTTCAGGAGAACAAAGGGTGACCTTTAGTCTGTGCAATGCAATATATAATAGGACGTGTGATGTCATGTAAACTGGAAGTCCCAGTTGAGTTGAATCTGGTGACCAGCCAATCCCAACTCCAGCAGTTAGTCACCCGGAAGGGAGAATTCATTTGTAGAGAGAAAAAGAAACAAAAAATGAATAAAAAAATTGATTGAAAGTTTGTTTTTATTATGAATAAAAATAATGGCTGCAATAAGTTTCTGTGTATTTTTTTAAAATCATAAGATTAAGAAGCTTAATGTAGTGTATTAAAAGCATGAATTTATACTCAAAACTTTGCTTATCATTGTGTATTACAGTATAGAGTAAAACTTAAAGCACACACACATGCTTTGCTCCCAAAGGTATAAAGCATAAGCTAGCATCACAAAGATTTGATACTTAGGTATACCATTACTGCAATCAAGTGTTATTAATAAGACCATCCTTTGTTATTATGTAACAATAGCTGTGATAGATCATTATAAACCATGAACAGATTGGCACACAGAAAGAATGTTGGGAAAAGCAGAAGCCAACTTCATAAGATGCATGTTCTGCTGTATATCTTCTAGTAGTGTAGTTATTTTCATTTCCAATATATTGTTCTTTAATTATTTTTTCAGTAGTGTGTTTATTGGTTAATGAACAGAAACATAACAGTTGTTTGTGCCTTGAGTTTTTGATTAAAATTAATGGAATATTTATTGTTTGTATTGTAACTGTAAATATGTTTTGTATTTAATAACAAAAGATTAATCATGAGTCATATACTTAAAAGTAATAAAGTATAAAGAATTCAGGGTATGTAAAATAAAATAAGCTATAAAGTAATATCCAAGCATTTTGGAATATGTTTATAAGATAAGTAACTGGGTTGTCTAATCTTACAAATGCAACAGAAAAAATATACAATAAAACAGGAAAGTCTATTAAGTATAAGTATGCCCAGTTGTACCTCTATAGAGATGCATGTTATTCAATTTTTATAGGTTTATATATTGAAATATTTTGAAAGTTATTCATATGGCTTCACGGAGAAAAACTTATATACAGTTTTTTTCTAGTTATATCCTTTTCTTCATTTTTTTTTTTAATTTCAAAATTTAAACAGAATTAACTAACACATTACTTTGCTTCTCATCAGTTAGATTATTACATTCAGACTCCAAAAACAACTCAGTTTCTGAACATAATTTTGTATTTTGAGCACTAAGAATGCAACTACATGTAGTATATTATGTGTATCTTTTTCAGCAAAAGGTGCCAAAAATACAAACAGTGCTTTTTTTATATATGTACTGGAAATAGGTGCCCATTTTTTCACAACTTCTGTAACTTTGATTAGGATTTAACTTTTCATCTGTCATAAAAAGCTCGATATTCCAAAGCAGGTAATGGCTGTTTAATGTGTGTCTTGTATACAAACTGAGATGATATTTTACATCATAGCTCCAAATTTATATTTAATAGTGGATTTCTTGATTTATCTGACAGTTTACCTCTTTAATTTTTTTCTTTATCTGTTTCAAGTTTGTCCATAGGACACAAGAATGATGTTTTCTTTTACATTAGCAATCAAGTAAAGATGCAGTAGATGAAAAATGCAAATTTTTAATATGTAAATGGATTGGGGTTTTATAAGCAAAACGGTACATAATTCATAAACAAAGAATAGATACGAATAAAAATTGTTTAAAAATGTTGGAGAACCTGTTTACTCCCTTTTGTCAAAAGTAGTAAATATATGAGATTGAGTTAGAAACTTTTGTAAAGCAACTTTAATGTGATACACTGACCACTAAGAACTACACATAAATGGTTGGGAAGTAAAAGCATTTGAACAAGTCATGAAGAAAACTACCAGTTTCTGTACCCTTATGTTATTTAACAAGTAACACAGACAAAGTCTGCTTCTAATTGGGAAGTTATTATTCAACTGATATCACTTACACAGTCAGCCTTTCTCTACGACTTTAACACTTAATCCATCTGTCTTATAATTAATATTGAGTATTTTTGTTTTATGATGAAGCATTTCTAAGTGTTATTTCTTTGATTTTTTTCACTCTGTAACATTCTTTGTGGTTTAACTTTCTACGTTATTTAAGTCTAAAAGGAATTTATATTTGTTTGTTTCTAAGCTAATCCTAAAAGTATGGTTAATCCAAGTTGTTCTTTTTTACTGAATTTTTTCTTTACAGTTAGAAAATACAGATTCATAGTATAAAAATGTATTAGCTCACAATAGTTTAGAAACAGGGTTAGGGGTAATACATTATTTGAGTAACTTGTTATTGTAATAATATTACTTTTGAACTTTACAATTTCCAATAAATTATAGATACAAGGGTAATGTAATCTGAGAGAAACAGTATTAGATATTAAAAAATAAATGTGAAGCCCAATCTATCATTTGATTTACCATATCACTAAGTTATACCAGTTTCATGGAATTCCACCCTTCATGAGTGACCCTGGATAACGGCAAATTGAAAGAATAAGACCTAAGCCTCGTATGGTGGTGGAGTGTATATTATATGTATGATGTGTTGAAATGTCTTTTACTCACACAGTAATCCTATATTTATTTGGAAATTTTGAGAATATTCTTCAAATGACAATATAAATACAGAATTACTGTGTGAGTAAAAAGACATATCAAAACACCATACATACTATTTGATATAATTTAGGAAAAAAAGCAATTTTTATACCTACATAATGTTGTCAGAAATACCAGTAGTGTTCTATACTTTTTTATTTGATTCTTTATCTGTGTTGAAATGTTGTGACAGCATCAGCTACATGGTTTTAAATTAACACAATTAAATTGTATCTCACAAATTGAAAAATGGGTTTAACAGGATGTTCAAAAAGTTTTATAATTTTTGTCATATACATAAAATAAGAAAACAAAATATTACTTTTAATAGTTTCTGTGATGTATATCTTTTAATTAAATAAATAAATAATATAAAAAAAGTTTGATAAAAATTTGTGTAAAGTGCATTTATCCACAGTAGAGTAATTATCATCAGATGGTTCCGATTGTTAAAATACAGTGAATTAGAACAGTTTCACAAATGAGAGAGTTTATAGTTTTTTTATTCAGTGGTATAGCCTTTACATAAATATTTTGAGTTATGACATTGGAAAATAGATATAAGAGTTTAACTAATTTACTCAGAAGGTAGTGTTATCCCAAAAAACACTAAAATGGTATCTCAGTACTTATAAAGCTTCTTTTTTGACAGGTTGTCGTATCAGATTTTAGTTTATCTTTATAACTATTTGTAACTAGTTTTAGGTATTTACTTTGTATATCTTTTAGGAATATAAGCATTCTTATCATACACAGTATTCACAAAGTGGAAATAAAGAAAAGATTTGGCAATAAAAGAATTCATCTGAAAAACTTAGTTACTTGATAATGGTTTGAAACCACCTTTTACCAACAAACTATAAATATATGCTGTTTGCAAATTCCACAGCAAAATGCAAAGCTATTTAAGTTATCTTAGAATGGAGTCTCTTTTATATTTTCTGGTGATCTGTCTGTACATGTCTCATCCTTTCCATTTTCAGCAGTTTCAGAAAAAATTCTCACTTGTTTTTTCTTTGATCGTTTTTTGTTACCATTTTTATTCTCTTCACCACTTTCCACTTCTTTTATGTCCTCTAAACTATCAGTGAGTGCTTCCTGTTGATGGAGCGTGTCATGCTCATCTGATGGAGAATCAATACTGATAGTATTTGCTTTCTGTAGTTTGGGATATCTTGTACTCATAATTGAACGTCGCCGGTTAGCTCGTGCTAATAATATAGAAGTGGGATCATACAAGGGACTAGAAGGCAACTGAACAGAGCAACGAGGTGATGAGAAAGTATCACTTGATTCTTCTTTATGAGACTGCACAGCATTTATGTCATCTGTTGACAATGCTGGGCTTGCTGCTCCACTTAAAGCTGCAGCCAAAGTGAGGCGCCGGGCACGCAACTTCCGAGCCCGAAGATGAGATGCTAACTCTTGTTGATCATCTCCAACCAGGTTTCGGTTATATTTTTGGTGGTACTAAAATAGATGTTAAAAACATATATATATATAGAAGTACCTTACAAATGAAAATGATACAATACTAAGTTAGTTGACATAAGAGAAATTGGACTGTTGGCTGATTAGAATAACATTAAGGAAGTAGATCACAAATTAGACAAACACTAGAGAAGTAGTAGACAAGTTACATTGTAGAACAATGCTGAGAAAGTAGATACAAGTGAGAATGATAAAACAGTATGGTAGCTACAAGTGAGAATGATAAAACAGTATGGTAGATACAAGTAAGAATGATAAAACAAGGAGGTAGCTACAAGTGAGAATGATAAAACAGTATGGTAGCTACAAGTAAGAATGATAAAACAAGGAGGTAGCTACAAGTGAGAATGATAAAACAATATGATAGCTACAAGTAAGAATGATAAAACAATGAGGTAGCTAAAGTAGGAATG
>NW_013668615.1:75016-87930 GCF_000517525.1 Limulus polyphemus | reverse complement strand
TAAGAATGATAAAACAAGGATGGTAGCTACAAGTGAGAATGATAAAACAGTATGGTAGCTACAAGTGAGAATGATAAAACAGTATGGTAGCTACAAGTGAGAATGATAAAACAGTAAAGTAGCTACAATGGGAATGATAAAACAGTATGGTAGCTACAAGTAAGAATGATAAAACAAGGAGGTAGCTACAAGTGAGAATGATAAAACAGTATGGTAGCTACAAGTAAGAATGATAAAACAATGAGGTAGCTAAAG
Source organism: Limulus polyphemus (assembly GCF_000517525.1). Lineage (NCBI taxonomy): Eukaryota > Metazoa > Arthropoda > Merostomata > Xiphosura > Limulidae > Limulus > Limulus polyphemus. Next base: position 87,675 of record NW_013668615.1, on the reverse strand, counting down.
TAGGAATGATAAAACAAGGAGGTAGCTAAAGTAGGAATGATAAAACAAGGATGTAGCTACAAATGGGAATGATAAAGGAAGAAGGTAGGTAAAGTAAGAATGATAAAACAATAAAGTAGCTACAAATAGGAACGAAAAGGAGGTATCTAACAAATGAGGATGATAAAATAAAGAGGTATGGGGTTAATGAAGACATAATGATAAGTTACTTCCAAGTGAGTACAGGATAGTAGAAAGCAGGTGAGGAAAGATGGGACAAAAATAACTGATAAGTAACAACAGGACTGCAAGGAGCTTATTAATACAAAGAGGGTACTAAAAATGGGTGAGTAAGGTGACTAACTAATAAAGTAGTATAGCTAAGAGTTTATTTTTGTGGTCTAAAAGCTATTAACTGTCTAGGTACTAAAATGCTTTTGGAGTAATAGCATTAATATATTTTCTTGTTCTATCTTTATCTTAAACCATTACCTTATAATATGGATTGTCACGCAGAGCTTTCTGTAGAAGTTTTGATGTATCATCTCTCTCTTCATCAGTTGCCCTATGTTTTGAGGTTCTCATTGAGGCTCTGAGTGCTGATAATGTATGACGTCTCTTGCTAAATGACGGCTGAGATGAAGTAGATTCAGGCACTTGATCTATTTTAAAAGTTATCTTTTCTAAAGAGAAGAAAATACATGTAAATATACAATGTGTAACTGTTCTAAAGAATAACAATCTCCCTTTTCTATACATAAAAGTTATAACTTGCTATAACATTATGTATAATTTTGATCATTATTTAGGTAATATACAGTACAAAATAAAAAAAATTTAGTTTAATTTCCTTGTCAATAAAGATGTAATATTTTTACAATACTTGTTTTGACTAAAATCATGAGATGTTCCTACTTGGTGTTGATATTGTTCTATTGATACTTTGGATAATATATAAAGCATATTGTTTTTTTTCTATCATGTTAAAATTTTGATTTGAAGTATTTTAGTAACAATACAATACTTTACTGAATGTAAAACAATGTTAAATAACCAAGTTTTATTTAAAGTTTTGTTATTAAATGCATTGTAACACCTCATCTTTCAATAAAATCATGAAAGACCACAATAACATAATTTATTTAAAACTGTGGACATACTGATCTAGGAATGAAGTTAAGAAACAAACACTTCATCTTCATTTATATGACTCTTTTAGAGTTGTTTTCATTTCCATATTCTAAAACTGGGGGCACAATCATATTTTTTTGGGGAGGATGAGAAGCTTGTTTGTGTAAAGTTAAGCACAAAGCCACACAGTGGACTATCTGCGCTCTGCCCACCACGGGTATTGAAATCCGGTTTCTAGCATTATAAGTCAGCAGATGTGCCACTGGGAGACAGGATGAGAAACATCAGGAAAACATTTAGTCTTTCATTTTTTGTGAAATGTATGGTTTGGTAACTGAAAATTTGTCTTTTTTCTTAGTAATAAATATTAAATCATTAAAAACACCTGATTTTGGAGAACATTTAGACTCTTCATCTTCATCACTGGTAATAAAAATATTGTCTAAAGGTGCAGCCAAATCATCATCTGTATTTCTAAAATATACAGAAAAAATGTTAACTTTATAAACATGTAATAAATAACACTTAAAAATCAGCATTTTAAACTATATATAATTATAAATGTTCCTAAATTCATCCATTATTAAAAAGCATTTAATAAAAGGTTTTATTAAATTTTTACTTTTACTTGTACAAAAAATGAAGTTTTATGTAATTTTATAACTGCTTGAAATTAGTTAAACTTTAAATTAAAACATTTATTCAAAAATATAAAAATAGAAAATTTCATTAGCATATATAAATATATATATATGTACAATGTTTAGATATGTGTAAGTTTGAGAAAAGGCCCTGATTAGATCATTAAAAATGTCTTTATTCTGTCAAGTTTAAAAAAGTCAACATTTAACATACTCGTGAAGAAGTAATGGCTTATTATCTTCTATAGCTGTAGCTGGCCCATAAAGATGTGCAAAATGATCCCTGAAAAGAATGAAGATAATTAATGATAATTTAGTCATTATAAACTGTTCAAACACAACTTGCATAGTCAGAAAAATATGTTTAAGTTTGACTGAAAAATAAGGACTGTTTGTGAAAAGCTACAGCTCCGTTACTTTTCTGCTTTGAGCATCCTTAAGTTTAATTTTTTTCTCCATTTACTCCCATTCTCTCCCCTAATATGAATGCACATTTTCACTAAATTTATACCAATGCCCATAACAGAGAGATGAAAGGATATATTGTAGATATTGCATAGACCTTCAGTCATGAAACAGCGTTTCACAGTTTCATTCTCATCCTTTTTCTTCCATCATGCAAACTGAGAAAATATATAGACCGAAAATCGATCAATTTTCTCACCAATGTAACCAACCGTCTGAAACATTTAGTCACACAGGGTATTTCATGGTTATTGTAAAACATCCCATTCACCTCCTTCTCCCTCTTACGCTGTAAAATTTGCTGTTACTTTTATTAGCGATGAATATATGTTTACTGTGTTTAATATACAAAACAAGTTTTGTTTTTATAATCTAACACTTGATTTGTTGATAATGTTGAGTTTGCAAATTATGTGATACCTGGTATCTTAAATTTACTTATCACGCAAATTTTAGTGTTTTACGTTTGTTGATTTACATCTGTTGAAATGTAACAATTAACATTTTAAACTGTGTTTATTATTTGTACACCCGGTGGCGTCAATGTGCTTATCGTGTAAAACTTGGTGTTTTAAGTTAGTCGATAATGTTTTTGTTAGTATGTTAGATTTACCGGGTTCGTGAACTGGACTCAAAAATGGGTATCTGGCTCCTATACTATTCGAAGTATGTGGGATTCTTCCCGCTCTGTAAAGCATTTTTAAGTTCTTTAAGAAAAAAAGCTTGCTGGAGTAAACTATATTTAAAAATGCTTTTTAGTAGATTTTAAGAGAAAGATATATTTTTACACTTATTTTCTATAGACGACTAACAAGACAAGCTTTATATAACAAACAAACCTAAAACACAAGATTTTACGTGATAAATTTACTACAACAAATAGAGGCGTCACTGGGTGCTCATAAGATTCGGGGCTCTGGAAGTTCTTGCATTTCACTACGATATCGATCACGTAATATCACGACTCCCATAATAAGCAAACATACTATATCCCTCTAAATAAATAAATTATCCCTCTAGTATATTGTACCTAAAAACCTGTATAATTTTGTAGAGGGGTCCTATGGGGACTACAGTAGGACGGTTTCCATGTTGCAGAAGTGTGCGTTATTGCATCACGTCACATTTCTTGCGTCCCAGTAATAACACAATTTTTGATAATTTGAAATCGGCAAAAAAGTCGATATATTTTCCAAAGTATTTATCGTACGATGTCGTTTTTGATATCAAAACAAAGCGAATACATTGCCCCCTTATAATCTGCACGGAATTTAATGTTACTCTTAGAATATTTTCTTTTGTGAGTAAAAATCTTCATTTTTTTCTTGAAATTTAATTGCGGCTTTGATTTTTATCGTGGTCATCATACTCAGTATATTCACATCCACAACAGATATCCTCAAGTGTGATATTATCCCCATTCATTTTCCAACACATTAACACCAGACGTACAAACTGTTGATGTATATATATATATATAGCTGTCACTTGCATAAATTCAACATTACCCCCTTACTTTTTGTCGCTGACAATTTGTTAGTTACTGATATGTAGATTTTGTGGCTATATTAGGCATATATCGTTCACGTAATCCATACAAGTCTTTCATTTTCTATTGCCTATCATAGAATATTGCGATTTATTGTTAACCGATCACTTCTTTGCAGTTTGCACAATGTATACTTTCAACGAAACTTGTGCGGAAGAACGCCAGTCTCCAGCCTGTTGCAAATTTTAGGGCATATTGTGCTTGACACAAGTGATTTCAGATATTATATTTCATACTAACTGTAAAATTATCTTGTTTCAAGCCATAGTCAGTGGAAGACAGTTGTACCACACAGATTTTACTGCAATGATAAGTGATTTATTTTTATTATAGTGATATTTCTTTATTTTATTTCCGCGCATGGTAACCAAGCTGTCAAATCGGTCTTGTCGTGTATTACTGGTGATAGAAGTTGCTTTCTTCTCTGTGCTTTTAGAAGTAAGCTACTAATATTTCTTCAATATATTCCAAAGCTATCATGATGTCTAATACAGCTGACGAGACCATAGAACCCTAATAACCATGCCAGAGAAAAGTCGTAAGACTGAAACAAACTGGATGAATTGTATATTCTGTCAGTGAAAAGACGATTTATCAAGTGGAAGCTGGCATGGTTTTGTCAAGGTGTTCTTTGCTTTTAGTCACTGGAGCCTCTATGAGGAAACAGAAGCAATTACAAGGCTTAAACAAAGCATGACATCCACAGAATATTAGCGTTGAAACAACCAAAATGGCACAAATATTGTTATGTATCTTTTACAAGTAAAAAAAAACAAAAAACATTGAGTTAATAAAGAAGCGATATTTGCAAAGTACTGGTGACCATAAAGCAATCGAATCCACTTCACGTGCACATATAGTGACACGTACAGTCACACCTAAAGTTGATTTGATGCAGTGCGTATACTGACAGACTGGTAACTGTGAAAAGGTTCACCGGGTGATGTTGGATGATGTGTCAACAATCCACAAACATGCAACAAGAGACCAAACTCTAAAATGCAGAATCGGTCAAAATGACTTAATTACATATGAAGCTCACTATCATTCTTCATGCAAGAAATAAATACCACACCAATCTCTTTGTTAATTCTGAACAAAGTGAACAAGAGAAATTGGACACGCCTTTTCAGAGACTCCTACAAATACTGGTCAGGCTTTCAGTGTGGTCACATATATAGTGTGAACAAAATGAATGAAAAATACACGTCTCTCATGAAAGATTGTGGTACCACTGATCCATCATGCCATACGTATTTAATCAAACAAAAGTTGCACAAACATTACAGTGACAAAATTACACCCAGAAAGCAGAAACAAGTCAAACAGTCTTTGCACTTGATCCCTTCCAGTGCATCAACGAAAGGTGCTATTGATGTCTTAATCGAAAAGAAAGTGGAAACACGTGATGGTGATTACCTTGAACGTGATGAGATTAGCCACGAATCATTCTTTCTATGTTCACTTCATACGGTAGCATGTAAACTTAAATCCGATATAAAAGCATCCCCAGGCCATCAAGCCCCCCCAGTGGCACAGCGGTATGTCTGTGGACTTACAATGCTAGAATCCGGGTTTCGATACCCGTGGTGGGCAGAGTACAGAGAGCCCATTATGTAGCTTTGTGTTTAATTGCAAACAAATCCCAGGCCATCAAGGTTACGATAACTTGAACCTAGAAGCTGCAGAGTGATGCATTTCAAACATTCTATACTTACTCGTTAAGTGGATTCTACAAGATGACGAGGACCCACTTGATGCACAAAAAGAAAACTAAGATAACGAAAATGATCAAAATATTGATGAAGAAACCCATAGAAGGATTTTGAACATCGGACAAAACACTTTCTATAATATATCATTGGGATGCAAAAACACATTAAAGCATATTTGAAATGGACTCCATCACATGACCAGGTCCAAACAATTCGTTGATTGTCTTCATTTCACTGGCGATTCCATCAGTTACACTACTGTTAACAGAATCAACACATTTATAGCACAGACACAGCTATTACGGTTTCAACAAAAATGGAAAATTCATATAGTTTGCTGCAGATAATTTTGATATTCCAAAAGAGACCCTGGACAGCAAAGGCATGCTGCATGTCACGCAAATAACAGTCTTCTAGCGTGGTCCACTGTAATTGGGTGATCTCAATCACTACGTAATATTCCAGCAGAGTTACACAAAATTACTACTACCGATGCACTAACTCATCACATATCTCCACTATTTCCTGTCCACCATCCAAAGCAGCAGAATGCAAAAAAACTGATTTTCCTGGATTCCAGTCAAACAGCCGGAGACGTTCAAGAAGTTCCAGCCTGGACTGGTTTCAGTCGGTCACTATCGTGTTCCTCTAATTAAATAACCACGGTGGGTTACCTTCCAATAATTACAGCACCAGCACACGAACTGGACACTGTTATCACATTTCTTCTTCGATGTAAAGCAATTGGAACAAAAGAAGGTCAGGTCAACACAGTCATTACCCTTGTTCAAGATTTGTACCACAAGGCTAAGGAACTGATGTGTCTACATCCAGTGAAATTGAACAGTATTATAATACGACTGGGTTCCTTTCATACAACCAGGAACTACCCTAGCATAATCGTCACTTTGCACAGTCTGGGCTCACAGATTTATGGATTGAAGCTGGTGTATATAGTGAGTTTGTTGCAGAAAATCCACAGCTAATTCTGTCAGTGATCTGAATGTTGAGATGTTTCACTCTACCGATGAACCGTAAACAATGCCATCCACTCATGACGCATTGGAGTTGCACATCACAAGGAGCTATTATCAAGCCATGATTTGGATGAATGCTGGTCTCTCCCACCCCAGTCTTCCAGAACCAGAGGATAGTGGCTGGATTTGCAATACTGATCGTACTTTATGGCCACAGTTGATAACTCAAGAACCTATAACAGCTGTTTTTACTGAGCTTGTAAGACAGGGGTATACCTCCGGTGTACATGTAGAAAAAACAATCTCGCATGCAGTACTGGTTGTAGTTTGTGTATAGTTAAGCACAAAGCTACACAATGCGCTATCTGTATTCTGTCCTCCAAGGGTATCGAAACTCGGTTTCAAGCGTTCTAAGTCCGCAGACATACCGCTACGCCACTGGAGGGGCAGGTTGTAGTTGTAAGCGAGGATACCTAAATTATCAGGATCAAGAACCATCAAATGAAAGTAATTCCAATGACGTAATCTGTAAACTGCAGTGAACCAATGTGTTTATGGTGTTTTGGTCTGTTCAATTGTGAATACATGTGACCTAACACTAACATGTGCACATACTGTTTAATTCATATATCAAATTATTCTAAGGCCTTAAAGCCTAGTTGTTATGTTTGGAGGTAACTACAAGTGTGCATTTCAAAATTTTATGTTTGTGCTACGAAGTATATATACAAACGTCATAAACATGTAAATTAACGTAAATGTTTCATTATTGCAAATAATTTTGCCGATTAAAAATAAGGGGGTAATATTATGTTTGTGGATAATGGATTGCTATATTCATAAGAAATCATTGATTTTTTGGTATCATTTTTAGCATAATAAATTGGGAAAATTTTGATATACGTAACTGCATTGTGTGATATACGGTAATAAAGTAACGTGCAATATTATCAACGGTAAAAATCAAAGCCAAAATGAAATGTCCAGGTGGTTAGGGGTTCGAATCTCCTTCACCACAAACATGCCCGCCCTTTCAGCCGTGGTTGCGTTATAATGTGACGGTCAATCCCACTATTCGTTGGTAAAAGAGTAGCCCAAGAGTTGGCGGTAGGTGGTGATGAATAGTTGCCTTCCCTCTAGTCTTACACTACTAAATTAGGGACGGCTAGCGCAGATAGCCCTCGTGTAGCTTAGCGCGACATTCAAAACAAACAAACAAACAAAATGAAATTTCAAGGAAAAAATTAAGATTTTCAATCACAAAAGAAAATATTCCAAGAATAACGTTAAATTCAATTTAGACAGTTATGTAGCAATGTTTCCTCTTTAATTTGATACCAAAAACAACCTCTTACGATTAATACTTTGGTTGATAAATCGACTTCTGCCGATTGCAAATAATCGAAAATTGTTCTCGCCAGGACGCAGGAAATGTGCCATGACCCGGTAACGCACACGTCTCCAACATGATAACAGGCCTATTCTAGTCCCCATAGGACCCCTCTACAAAAATATATCTGTTTTTAGATATAGCACGTATTGGGTGCGTGAACGGGCTCGAAAAACAAGCCAGTTTTTCAGGTCTGGTTTTTGGTAAGGAAGATTAGTAGTAACATACTTTCTATTTTTACATTAAAGCAAAAAAGAAAAGTTATAATTACCTAAACATATTGGGGAAACAAGATTGTTAGTACTAGTAGTTAGTGCATCACAGATAAATTTTAAATTCATAAGCGTCGCGTATAAGTTCAAGTAAGTACTTAGATCTCATGAAAGACGAAATAATTGAAATGGTTGCAGCCCGATATTCCGAAGAGTCGTAGTTCTTTAGGGCCGATATTCCGAAAATTGAACTTAACAGACATGTAGGCCTAATAATGTTTGTTATATTACATAAACAGTAGTACGTATATAATATTATATTGGACACATAAGCCGGTAACATTTTGCGGTATAACTGAAATCATTCCAGAGACCTATGTTATTGTTACCTATATATGTCAAAATTCTCATAATAATATCATCATTATCATTATAGAAACAGGTTGAAAAAGTTGAATAACAATAATACGAGTAATGCAAACTTCAATACTTGTGGCAGGAGATTTTCGGAGTATCGATCTGTCCCCACTTAAATGCAGATATAGTTTTATATAAAAGTTGCTACCCTGGAAGTACTTTGTTAGTTTTATTCCCAGGAAGTAGATAAAAGTAAACGTATAAAACTTACGAAAGAACCATTTTTGTGTACACTCGAGTCAATGTGTTCTCAGATGTGCTTTGCTGGAGCCACTTCTTGAGGTATTTCTCGTCATAGTAATACAGAATTTGCTGAATAGACAAAAATATTATATATTAACTATATTAAAGATTAAATAAAATAGTAAATATTACTGATTGAATTCCATTTGCAAAATATACCAATAGTATTTATCGTTTTTGTAGTGCAGTTTTCTGTGGCGTTAGTACAAATATACCAAACAGTTTGTGTTAATTTTATGATATTCCTATAGAAACCTTTTTTTTTCCCCAGACATTTTAATTGTACCGCTACTTTTTCCGTCACGACTCGCTTTAATGCTGACGTAATAACGGATAATTATGCTTTATGGTTAATACTCTTTATATCAAATGTTACTTACGTTACCAGTACAACGGTGTAACAGATAACGGATGCTTTCAATCAGACTGAAATGGGCGTGGTTTTGTCACTTTAGCCGTCAGCGACAGGTTTGCATATCGCAGGTTACGGGGCTTGAAATATGATACCACTCAACATGCTCCGCACTTTATTTAAGTCGTGGGCGCGTTATAAGTGTGACAGTCAACCACACGATTCGGTTTCTGCAGCCAAACAAAGCTCTTATGGTGGCTGGTACTGCTGGTTGAATACCTTCTCCCAGGTTTATATTTCAAAATTTAAAAGCGGCTATACCTGAAACTTTAGGGTATCTGATCTAGTCACTAAACCCACGTAACATAAAATGTCATTTAGGTTGAAAATTCCAGCCCCAGTCTCACAAGGTGTGATAATAATTCTGTTAAATATTGTCTTTTATTTTGTTTTTTAATTATGTTTATAAGACGTTTTTGCACACTTTATTTTGCAATAAAATTATGAAATTGCGAATAAATATATTTCAAGGGTGTGAACAATCCTTACGTAGTAACATATTCAAGTCTTAGCGAAAGTGTCTGCTACTTTTGTTTATATTTTTTGGATTATCCAAATATTATCGCCAACTAAATTCCATTGTTTTCAGTAATATCTTATTGTGACAACCAAAGGCCTGACATGACCTAATTGTTAGGGCCTTCGATTTGAAATCTGCGGGTTCGAATCCCGTCAACGAACATGCTCGCCCCTTTCAGCCATGGGGCCGTTATTATGTGACGTCAATCCGTCTCTTCGTTGGTAAAAGATTAACTCAAGAGTAGGCGGTGGGTGGTGTTGACAACTGCCTTTCCTCTAGCCTGGTACTGCTAAATTAAGGACGGCTAGAACAGATAGCCTTCGAACAAACAGCTTTGCACGAAATTTTAAATCAAACAAACAAAGCGTTAAGCACGCATTTCAGCTACTCCAAAAAGAATATCTGCAAAGTTGCATGGGCTAACTAGTTTGCAGAGCGAAGAGGCCATTATTTCGTCGCCACTGGTGTTACCTTGTTATTACTGATTCAGTTTACAAGTGAAATACAAAATAGTTCACATTAAACTTTGAACTATTGTGATATCTGTTTTTTGTTTCTTGTAAAGGGTAGGCTGTTTTTAAGGGAACCAGGTGTTGTATTCAGTTACACTGATATCACTCAGAATAGTATCAAGTATTCGTTGAAACACGTGTTTCGAAAATACACTAATAATAAATTTGAATATGGATAACAAAAGAAATACCAATAAGCACAAGTGTACAAACAAGAGTACTTTTATTGATACTTAAGAGGCTGGTGTCTAATTCGAAGGTGGATTCTAGCTGGCTGCTGGATCTAAGCAAGAAAAAAAAAAGGTCTACACAGGACAAAGAGAATAATAATACAGAGATATTACGTCCGCAAGGACAATAATAATGACATATCACACTGTAAAGTATCTAGTGTGGTATCCCACAATCCTTAGATCACCTAAATCAAGGATCATTCCAAGTACACATATTCAAGGAAGATAAACTCAATTTCATATGCACAAATATCTGTATTACCCTCTGGTATGAACATGATTAATAAACAAGGCCAAGCAAGTATAAGTCCTATGGAAGTCGTGGTGGTCTGTAAACTTTTTGTAGCATAAGTTTACAACCTTCCCACATTAGACTTGCAAAGGTCTAACTACACACTGTACACCTGCACAAAGATTTGGAAAAAATTACTTGAAAATATAACTGAATAAAGATATATATTCTCAACTGGTTGTGAAAGGTTAAAATATGATCGTATTTACAAGCATCGTACAAATCCCCCTGAACGCCTCTACTTTTTTTTACAAATTTGCCTCGACATTATTTTATTATGTCTGGCTACAATCCGGAGTTAATGTCATAATCTTTAAGGTGCGCTACAAGATGTACAAGTAAACATTTGTAAGCGTAATATCGGAGTACCCTGTATTAAGAAACTCGCTTTTTGATTTGCCTATTTTTAAGTACTTATATCCGAACTGTATGCGTTCTTAGTATTATAGAATATAGCTGAGTAGCAAAATCAAGTACATGCAATTACTGAAACTGCAAATGAAATTACTTCGTTCATCTGTCGAATCCGTGAACTTACAACTGAGTGTATACACCTTCATGTACATGTAAATACACTATTTTCGAACTCTGCGGTTTCGTTGAGTATGTATGTTTTGAAACTGCACACGGAACCTAAACTCGTATATACAGCTAATGGTGTTCAGAGTTTGAGGTGTAATATTATTTATACTTTCTTGATGATAAGATTCTTTGAATTTCTAAGATATATATATATATATATATATATACTGAATAAGTAAAACAAACAAACAAAAAAAACATCGATTTACTGATTTCAGTGTCGTTCTTTAAAATTTAATAATTTATCACCAAAAAACATCGTACATTTTACAGAATTATCCTGAAAAGTAGTACACTTGGCTTTAGTAGGCTTAAGAACTTTAATGTACTGTAACTACTTGTTGAAAGAAATGGAGACGACGTTTCGGCTTTTTTTTTTTAAGGCAGTTGCATTTCATTAAAGTTATCAAACGTACTAACTATGGCTACTCTGCTTACTTAAAGTTCCACTGAAACAATGCTTGGCTATAAGTTTTAACTTCATACTCACATAATCACATGAAGCCCCAGTCCCGGACCACTCACCTTCCAGTAATTTTCGCTGTGGTGACCTGTGACCTCTTCTATTCCAGCCATTACATTGTTCACTACCTGTTCGGTTTGGGAAAAATGCATTTTAAATAGCAGAAGCAGAATAAATATATAAATGTAGTGTGTAACCAAAAAAAAAAAAGAAGATAAAAATACAGACATTACAATTACTATAACAACTACTTTTAGTCAGGGTGTTTCAAAGTGGTATCCCCCTTTCTTTCCAAAGGATACGACATACCATTGTTGAATCATGTAAATCTAAATATATCAAGACACATGGTAGTGTGTCGTGCGGCCAAAACAACCTTTAACAGGAGTGATAGTTTAGCGATTTTCCACCTTCTGTATCTCGGACTGTGGTAATCCAAACTATCATGTATTTTCAGTGGATGTGCTCTACTGGACTCTTACTACACATACCAAATTTCAAGGTTATCCATTCATGAGAGATATAACATCTCCAATTTTGATTGAGTTTCTTCCTTTTTTCTTTTTTGCACCAAAGTACGGAAACTTTATTTGATATAAAAACACACTTCACTTTTATGGATTTTTTTTCAAATTAAGTACACTGATATATCTTTCCAACCTACAATTAGGAGTCTCTCTGACGTTACTATAAAGGAAGCTATTAACACTGTTTTAGTGAGGAAAACTACTACCATATATTTTAAAGAATCTCTTTAGTTCTGTAAAGTAAAGGTCTGTTCTGAATAATAAGGCACTGATCGTAAGGATAATGTTGGTTACTATCGAGTGTCAATTTCTTATTTGATGTGGTTTGTTGGTGTGTATTGACAAGAAGTCATATCTAATCAAAAACACCCTTGGTATGAAGAAAAGGTGCGGTTAAAA
>NW_013668615.1:70647-73970 GCF_000517525.1 Limulus polyphemus | reverse complement strand
CAGTTAACTTGGTATTCTCATAGTACATAAATTATAATGTTTGAACAAGTTAACTTGGTATTCTCATAGTCCATAAATTATAATGTTTGAACAAGTTAATTTGGTGTCCTCATAGTCCACAAATTATAATGTTTGAACAAGTTAATTTGGTATCATATTGTCCACAAATTATAATGTTTGAACAAGTTAATTTGGTGTCCTCATAGTCCATAAATTATAATGTCTGAACAAGTTAATTTGGTGTCCTCATAGTCCACAAATTATAATGTTTTAACAAGTTAATTTGGTGTCCTCATAGTCTACAAATTATAATGTTTGAACAAGTTAACTTGGTGTCCTCATAGTCCATAAATTATAATGTTTGAACAAGTTAATTTGGTGTCATCATAGTTCATAAATTATAATGTTTGAACAAGTTAATTTGGTGTCCTCATAGTCTACAAATTATAATGTTTGAACAAGTTAATTTGGTGTCCTCATAGTCCATAAATTATAATGTTTGAACAAGTTAATTTGGTGTCCTCATAGTCTACAAATTATAATGTTTGAACAAGTTAACTTGGTATTCTCACATTAGTCAAACAGAATACATGAACTAGAACATAATATTTTATCAAAAGCCGGGTGAGGCACTAAAAACAAATAAACACCGCTTTCATTTATTTAAATAATTAATTAATTCCTCTCTACCAATGTTTTTGATTGAACTGTGGATGAAAATTACAAAATAATTTATCATTTACAAGCAGTAGAAGTTTCCTGGTTGTGAAAATGTGTCGTAACCATCAGATCACCATTGTTAAATAACATTCACAAAATTAACACTAACCTTGTCGTTGACTTCTTCAAACAAACTATAGCATTGTTGACCCTGCCTCCTGATTTTCAGAAGTGTTACCAACGGTTTAATTGTACTACCCTATTAAAATGAAATCGAAATGTTTTTGTTTTATATCAATTTAAATAGAAACGTGTGCAGAGTAAAATATGTAATATTTACAAAACACCACCCATAAGGAATCACTGATATTTAGTTTTGGTTGTGACGCACTGAGCTACAAACAACACTTTATTGATAGATATATCTATATATATATATTACGATAACCTTAAAGTTTACAATTCATTTCGTGGTTTTCTTATCTTGTACTTGGTTTCTCTGATTGTTATTTGGTCAGGATCAGATATACCCTGCACCTCTCTACCTCCCTCCATGGGGGTTGTTTCTTTACTTGGATGTAGTCGATGAAGCCCACTTTATTTTCCGACATTGTTCGGTCCGGTAGCTAGGGAAATCTGGTTTAACATCATGCAGCCACTGCATGCGCGCAACAATTGTTCGTAGGCTGTTGCACACGTAAGAAAACAACAACATAGATTTATTTTTATTTTCCAGCAAATATTTCACTTTATCTCGTTCATCATGAGCACACAGTTTTGTTCTCGCAATCAGTTCCATAAATACCGATTCTTATCTTGTATTTTCTGTATGTAAGGTATATTTAAGTTTTGTTGTATTTTACAGTTTACCGTTCTAGTGCCACCTACTGGATCTCATATTCCTGAAAATATTATCTATTTGCCAATGCTTCTAATGTTTTTATTTTTTGTTTCCATTATATCGAGATAACTGAATATACATTTTTCATCATTTTTAAAAACTAATGCATCTTACAAGAGATATATATCGTTGAAAGTTTACATTTTTTTCTTTCTTCTTCTTTAAAATCTTAAATGTAGTTAGGACTAGGATAGGTTCAGGATCTCTGTATACATTCCCATAACTAGTCACAGCAAGGCGCAGTTAAGAAAAATATAATAATCAGGTAAACTATGTAGGGATGGACTGCTTTATCAAAACAAAAAATGTATTAACTATGCCATTGTGAATGTGTTACTTCAGGTGTATTAGCTGTATATCATTTGTCACAGAAAATCATTTCTTTACAAGGATAAATCATCGGGAGTGCAACCATATACTATGAACAGTTTTTTTTTTATAAGATCGCATGATAACAAATCTCACATACCTGAATAAACACTGTGAAGAGCACAATAAACAATGTTGCTGTCACAAAAAGGGACTTGTTTGGAATGATCTTTTCATCCAACATAATTACCAACGAAAACGCCACAGCACCTCGTAACCCACCGTAGGCCTAAAGAAACACAAAAATGCGCGCTAAATGAGGTGATTATAACACACATTATTACAAATAGTCTTGTATGGCAAGAAATTGAAAAAGTAGACTGATATCCTTAGTTATTCCAATTTAAATTCTTCCCCTCGACTATTTTCTCCTTATCTTCTGGCGTTTGTCCAACATCTTGTTTCACGGACTTGCTGTTTTTGATGCTCGAAAATTTGATTATTGAGAAACGCAAGGGTCTCTTGCAGATTTATGGTATAATTTATTAATTATAATGAACATTATCAAACAAATATACCGAAATGTTAAACCGCATAAAAGACAGAAGAAAGTAATAAATGTAACGTAATTGTTTGAAACTTAAGTTTGAAAGGCCTAATGATTGCTGCTTGATCCCTACGTTCTGCCCATTATTTTCTGAGACATCCGTGCTGTCAAAACTACGTTGTAGTTTTCAGAATAACAAAGAGGCGAGGGTACAATACTACCTAGCGTAAAAAAACATAATTATCTACTTATTCTGTATATATTTCATAATTTTGCTAGGTTTCAGTTATCCAGTAACTACCCTCAGACAAACTTTGTTCTAATTACAACTCAAGCAGTAAAGACGAATCAGACTGATTAGTATTTGATGCATACATTACAAGACTATATATTTAAACTTACTGCAGTGTTCTTTTTTTATCATGCTAGTTTTTCAGCATTATGTTTACCGAGAAGACTTTCACATACACAGATTACTGTATAAAATTATTCACCAATGCTAAACTTTATAAATAATTTAATAGACAGATAGACGGGTCGCACCCAAAACAGGTGTGTCAATCTTTCATTTTGTCTAAAGAGTCACCAACTCAATTATGGTTAGTTCTAAGGATTAAATGAGTATCTACCCACGCCTCATATGAAACAATGTATTATATATGTATTATTAATGTATTAAAATATATATATATAATTTTATATAACAAATAACTCTAAAGAATACTGTTATGTATAAAGTATTGTTTGTTTGAATTTCGCGCAAAGCTACATGAGGGCTATCTGTGCTAGCCGTCCCTAATTTAGCAGTGAAAGACTAGAGGGAAGGCAGCTAGTCATCACCACCCACCGCCAACTCTTGGGCTACTCTTTTACCAACGAGTAGTGTGACTAACCGTCACATTATAA